>NC_141064.1:45253374-45415874 GCF_041138505.1 Cibotium barometz
ACAAATGAAGTCTACACAGCTAATGTTGTCTATAAAGAGGTACTGCAAATGACGTCTAGAAAAATGTAAATGTAATGTATGCCCATAAGACAGCCTACACATGCTAAAGACTATATTCATAGCTATGTTTGTATCAATCAAGCAAACATTTGGAAGGAGAATGTTCACAAATAAGTGGCATGTGCAATCTATGTTGTCTTTCAGTAAGTGTGCATGCTTTCAAGTTGATTGATGTTTCTTTTAGATTAACATTTTTATTTTTGTGATGCGAAGACATGAAGATAAATAGGAGTTGGATGGCAAAATTCATGCAATTTATCCCCCACACTGGCGTTTCCATTGTCGGTAATATTGAATTGATATATAAATATACTTACATTGTTTGGAATAAACAGTTGACATTGAGGTAAAGCCACCATGCAGATCCAGAAGTATGGAGTATCCCCATCTTGCTGAACGGGTGGTTTAAAATTTTGAGATGCCTATAGGAGCATGGTGAGTTCTTTGTTTTTATAACCTTCGAATAAGAAAATGGTTTACTCTTGACTTGCTTTCCTTTACTGTGGCATTATTAATATTTCTTGCTTAGTTCGAAATACTTAACGTCCATATATATATATATATATATATATATATAGAGAGAGAGAGAGAGAGAGAGAGAGAGAGAGAGAGAGAGAGAGAGAGAGAGAGAGAGAGACTCACCTCATAATCATGTGTAAATGATTAGTGAAGGTATTGTTGTATTTGATATCACAAGTAATACTAAATAGGATGGATGTGGCAAGGAGATCATTTTCATTTATTTAGGGCGATGGACAAGATATTGAAGGTATTGGTCTTGATGTTTGCTATAACAGTCATCATTGTTTAATCTATTAATTTTCATGGCTCAATTGTAGACCCTCCGTCTTGGGAAAGACAAGCTATAACATCTCTAATGATCAAACTATTAGAGTGTACATGTGTATTACGATATACAAATTGGCTTTTTTGAATTTTTTAGTATTTTAATACATATAAAAAATGATATTGATACGTTTTCTTAAAACATGGAATATCTTTATATTTTGGAACCTAGATTATTGCTAGGTTTGTATTGTCGAGACGCTTACAAAGAGAGCTTTGGGCTGCTTGAAATTTACAATCTAAGATTACAAAAGATTGCAGATCAGTTTCATGTACATATAATGTTTATAGGCTATGAAAAGCCTAACAGGATAGATTTTTGGTGCATAGGCATAGTACATAATTTTTCGATTTGGCGTTTATAAGCCTGTTCAAACGCCATTCGTCTCAAATGTTGATCCACCAAATGAGTTTTGTAAGGTTCTATCTTTCAGTTTTTTTTTCTTTAAAATTATATCTTGCCATATCCAATGTTATTGTCTTATATATATTTTTTTGGATAGATGACGTCGAGGAGTATAGGCTTCCAAGGAGAGATAATCCAGTCGTTTGAAGATTGTTTTAATGGTTTATGCATGTGTGTTTGGTTGTCACCACTACCCTGGGCTAGAATGCTAGATACATATGTATGCCAATTTTGGTGCTTATTCAAAAAAAACTAAGTGTTTTAGGAGCTTTGATATTGTGACAAGCATGGTGTGGATATATATGTAGGTTGTTAAGTCCAATGTGGCCTCTAAATATAAGGCCTTTTTCTCCTCTTTCCTACAAGGCCGTTTTATCCTCTTCCTACAAAGCTAGAATACCCTTCTAACGTGGGAGACGAGTGATGCCACGAGTTCAATGAGAAGAGGGGAACTCACGTATTAAGTTTGTATTAATTAATGTACAAAATTAATGCCATAGAATTAACGCCATTTTACTCCTTGCAGAGCTGGCTTTTTTTTCCCGTAAAAAAGCCTGTGAAGCGCTGCTTTAATCTTCTTTCCCTCACCTGGATCTAGCATGAGCTCAACAAGCATGAGCTCACGACATCTGCGGTGGCTATGGCTGCTACTACCCTTACTTGCCTTCATTGCCGGCTATGTTTTTTTTGCTCTGTTCTTCTTCTCCTTTCTCACTCTCCCTGTACCATCACCGCTTTCACCTAGCCAAAGCCATGGCAATGGAGCTCGCTTTTTGGAGGTCCCACAGATTGCATGGGGCCTCAACAATCAGAAGATAGCTTTAGCGCGAGCTCTCCTCACCGCTCGCTTTCTCAATCGCTCTCTGCTCTTGCCTTCGCTCTCCGCATCCCTAACCTACAAAGACCTTTCCCACATTGACCCTCTGCCCTTCGATCGTCTCTTCTCTCTGCCGCGGTTCAACTCTCTGTGCGAGGGCTTCGTCTCCATAACCAAGCCTTCAGCAGAGTTTCTGCAGGAAACCCTACCTTTCAACGTTTCCAAAGGCTCGGGCCGGCGATGGACTAAAGAAAGGGATCTACAGCAACTTCTGGAATGCAGAGAACCTCAGATCGATCGCCATGTTCTAATCAGGGTTTCAGGCAAGAATCCTTTCCTCTGGCATGACCACTGGCCTGCCTGGGACTATGCGAGGGTTTTCCAATGCTTCGTCCTGGTGGAGCACATCTATGCAGAGGTGGATCACATTGTCTCCAAACTCAAGCAGAGAAGCCTTCATCTCTCCACAGCTCAAGGTATGCATTTATATGCTCAGAAAAGCTCTGAAAGTAGTGAATATCAAGCTTTTCTCAATGGCCATGGGTTGGAAAGATCAAATGAACATAATGGCAATGGACATGGCCATGGCTTGGAAAGATCATCTGAACATAGTGCCAATGGTAATGGCAAGGGCCATGGCTTGCAAAGAACAAGTGGCTATGTTGCTGTGCACATGAGAATTGAGAAAGACTGGATGATACACTGCAAGAAAACAGAAGAGAGGGTTAGAACAAGGCAAGGGAAGCTTTTCAATATATGCAGTAGTAAGCAGGAGATCATTGACAAAGTGAGCCTCATACCGAATTTGCAAAGGCCTTCTCTGGTTTACCTTGCAGTGGCAGATATTCTTTTGGAGGATAGCACCCTTTTAGATGGTTGGGAAGACGGCCTCATACCCCTTGAAAAGAAGAAGTTAGGGTTTCTGCAGATGTACAAAAAGTATCCGTACCTTATCCAGGCAGCTCTAGACTATGAAGTGTGCTTGAGAGCTGACATTTTCATAGGTAATAGTTTTTCGACTTTCTCAAGCCTCATTGTTTTGGAGAGAACACTCAAAATGCTCAGGATGCAGCCTTCAGATCCATGCGGGGGCATGTTCCCCTCCTTTGCATACAATTTACATGACATAAATGGAGGTCCTCAGCTATGGATCACCAATCTCTCTGATGTGTCTTTACAGTCTATAAGCTATGGTACTAATCACATTTCTTGTGATAGGACAAAAATGATATTGTCTTCTCTTTGAGTGTGAGGTCTCTGACATGTTTACTTAATGGGAATCTTAAAGCTTTCCCATGTACTTGTACACAAGATTATGGCAAAAGATGCTGCTCCTTTTTATGCAAGCTTGCGAGCTTGTATGGAGGATATGTTTTATCAAAGACTGGAAGGCAGTATGAGGTCATTCTTTAGAAGTCTCTCTACAAACAATCTTCAAAGGTCTCCATAATGCTAGATAAATTTCCTCTTAATTTTTTGCAGATCAATGAGGTATCCTTCCAGATGTCACTAGTATTTTGTAAGGTTATTGAATTGCTCATTAGCAGTGGTGATTATACTAGAAGGGGATGTTTTAGAATGACTATAACATTCTACTTTCAGTACCTAGCTAAAGAACAACATGGAACATCAGATCTCGCTTTGGTGTCATTGATATGCGAAGTGCAAACAAGGTCATCCTTTTTCTAAGCAGTCATCCATCCAGGCCTGGCATTTATAGAAGAAGGACAAGATGGGGACAAGATATGGCCGTATGCAATTATCACTAGGGTGAAGCATCAGAGTATTTGGGCTGCTCTTTCTAAGGCCACAAATCCAAGTAGTAGTACAGGGGTGGCAAACTAGCTAAGCAAAGGACACCTTGTCGAGGCCTAGAATGATCTACAGTCTAGGATAGTGGTTCATGTTTCAAGTTTTGGTGGAGAGGATATCATGAGCATTTTTTCAGGCACATAAAAGGCACCTTGTATGTAAATCAGTGAACTAAGTACCTGGATGGTGGAATAGGCGATCTTTTATTTTGCATCGTATGAGCAACAGATTAAGCAGCAGGTCTGCTGTATCAGGCAGGCATCCATTTGGGAAATACTATGGACAACCAAAACACAAGGTACTGCTCAAAACAAATAGATTTAGCAGCAGGTCTAAGAGACAGTTATCTATCCAGACGGCTGCCTTTTTTTCTCACGTTGATAATCCAGATTTATGCTGCCATGTTTTTTTTGGCTGACAACAAGATACATGCTGCCTTTTCTTTAAAACCAGCCAGCAATTTGGCCGCAGATCAGGTACAGTCAATCATACCAGGAAGGTTGGTTGAGCAGCTGCGCTTATTACTAGGGACAATTTGCAGGGGTCCACATAACCATGATTTGTTTTCGTCTTGTGGGAATTCTCTCAACCATGGACTAACAAATGAAACACATGGTCAGAACAAAGGTTGAACACCCAGCCTATTTGTTGGCATTGCAGGATCAGAGGAACAACAACAGAGTCAGCTGTAGCCAGTCATCTTTTCAAGCCTAGAATTAGCCAGAAAGTGGCAGGAGACATCAGCAACAGCAGACCTGAAGGCAATTATCTGTTAATTATTAAGCAGGATTGAAGAACAGTCAATTGAGCAGGGTTACGAACAGAGCCATACAAGCAAGCAACAATTCGTGGCACCAGCGGTAATTTCACATGCATCTAGGATGTGAAATGAAGGGCCAGAATGCAAGCCTTGTCATGGGGACGAAAGATGGTTTTGGGAGCAGTTTCATTACCGGGATTTTTTGGTATCACATGAAATGAAACGCCTATGGTACATGGATGACAGATATCCTTGACAGATGTAGGGCTAGGAAAAAGCAATGCTTAAGGATAGTGATATAGCTGGCTGTCTGGCGGACTTGGTGGCCCATCTCAGTTATACTATTCTGTGAGACCCCAGCCCATAAAGACAGTCCACCAGTACCCAGCCCTCTATGCAACACACTAGTTGTTATCCATGAACTCCACTGTACAGCCCCTTGTGGCCTGCAAGCCACAGCAGTTATTAATCATCTTCAGTCCTGTTTGGTTTTCAGCCCTTGTATTGCTCCATGAGTTCACAAGGAGGCAGCAGTCCTTTCTAGCATGTTTATTTATGGGTGGTTTCACTGTCCAGTACTGTAGAGTCATTTTTGGCCTGTTGGTTTCACTTCATCAATATTTTTCCTTTCGGCTTTGCTGATTTTCTAGTATTTTAAAGGGTTTGGTCTGCTTGTATTTCTCCAATTTTCCATATCTTCTGTCCTTGGGTGTTGTGAAGCCCTATCATCCACTGTTGGTGTCAATCTCTGGCTTCCACATCATACCTGAGTACATTCACTCTAAAGTATCAGAGTTTGAAGCTGCTGGATGCACATTTTAGCTGCTGTCTATCATGCAAATTGCTTTGAAGTCTTTGTCCAAGTTGTGGCCACCAGCTAGGTTATATTGATTTTTATATTTAAAGCTGTACACTTTACCCAACCAGCTACTGTGTGTGCGCTTCTTCGTTTTCTTTCAACTGTTTGCACTTCAATATTCGTTTTGCTCCTCCACTACCTTCCGCCTTCTTTGCTGTTCGTTTCTGTCCTGTTTATAATCTCAGTTCAAAGTCTTGGTTTCCCTCTTCCTGTAGTCTACAAGCTACAAAGCCCGTACACGCGTGTCTGGTCTGTGTCTGTATGTTTTTCTTTTTCTTCCTTCATGGCGTAATATCTAGCTACTTATCATAGAAGGGATTCGTCTGTTGAGCCCAAATGTAGGCAATTGCAATGTGACTTGCAGTCTCTTCATTGTGACAATCCAGAACTCCAGCAGTTATGCGACACTCTTGAGGAAGGATTTGCGGACATTCGACAAGCACGGGATGCCCATGTGCCTGATTTTCATTTGAAAATCTCGGGCCATGTTCTCTTTGGTCTTGTAACTAAGCTGTCACAAAAAGCAATAATTTCTTTTTTTCCTTGGTGAAATGTTTGCTAACAGTAGATGTTGGTCAATGGATAAAAGCCATGCTCTGGGGATGCTTCATGGAAGGAGTTTACTCTGCAACGCGAGGTTTTTATGAGGTAATTCTCAATGAATCAAAGTACAAACAAATGCTATTGGAAAAGTCGCCTTTGTTCTTTGGACAACAAATGGTGCATGTTTATCCTTGGTCTCCAACCAAAGATTATCAGAATTTTATCAAGCACAGATGCCTTGTATGGGTGGAAGTGGTGGATCTTCCAATTTATATGGCCATGCATTGCCTTTTTTGGTTGAATCATTGGGTAAGATTGCATGCCCTCTCAGAGCTTCTGGCAGTGTTGACAGATTCTATATCCTATGAGATACAAATAAGAAAATCTTTGACGAGGTAGCAGTGGATGTTCAAATGCAAGGAATCTGACGCAGGAAGTTTTCTTTAAGCTCAAATAGAAAAATTTTGTAGGATCCTGTTTTACTTGTAAAAAGTTTGGACATATGCAATCGGAATGTCCGTCGCTTTTACTGTGCTCACCTATTGCGGCCATGCCTCTTCCTCAAGCTACTCTTGCCCATAATGTGTTAAGACACAAAAGGGGAAGAAAGTAACTCTCTCACACCATGGAGACCTGGATAAAGAGAAAGCAAAAGTTGCCACAACAGGCTTTCATGCGGTAAATGTGAAAGACAAAGATAGACTCGATTTTTATGCATGTCTCCCAAAAAAACAATTACTCCTAGACATAGGCCTCTGGTCTCTCGCAATTAGACAGAGGGAGCTTCTACATCTAGATCGACTACTCAGGTGCCTAACACTTCAAGTAATATTACAAGAGTAGGTAAGAAGTAGGTTGGGATAGTGAGAGGTGATTCTTTGTTTGCTCGTGGTGCAAAAATCTCATTGCCTACAAATACGGCTAATGTTCAAGGTATAAAACTTTACATGGTGACCCAAGTAGCAGTGGAAGTTGAGGTGTAGCCTTTCCTTTCATACGGATTGTAAATATGTTCATAATAATCAACTGTTTTACTCTAGAGAAGATACGATTTGCATTTGCTCATATGGTATTTTCTCTAGATACCATATTGTCTATATGGGAATCCAGGCTTTCTTTTGGCAATCTTGTAGCGTTTCCTTTCATACGGATTGTAAATATGTTCATAATAATCAACTATTTTACTCTAGAGAAGATACCATTTATTCATGTGGTATCTTCTCTAGATACCATATTGTCTATATGGGAATCCAAGCTTTCTTTTGGCAATCTTATAAATGAAGCATGAGTTGCAACCTATATTGGTCCGAATGGTAGTTGGCTTGTGATGCAATATATGATTACGAGAGAGTTGTATGAATTTGCAAGTGTTTATTATAAACTTTTGTATATAGAGTTGCGATGTGATGCTACTTATGAACATATCCATGGATTTCAAAGTCTTTTATTATAGGGAATCTCAATAATTGGCTTGGCTTTCATGATAACACCTCTCACCACTTTCACATGATGTGTTTTGAAAAGAAAGATTGGGCTTAGATAATGACTTATCTAGATGCATGTGATTTGTGGACACAGATTATGCCACATTCAAAGGGTTATACATTAGAATGCTCTTTTGCATTACTGGGTAATGTAAAATGTGGATTGATCACACATTGTGCCTCTCTGATCATTTGTCGGTATGGATTGGCTTGTACTTTGGCATGATTGACAATGACTCCATTACCTCACATATGATTAACAACAGTTATTTGTCACATGATCATTTTGCTGATTTAATACCTACAATTGCACATTCCCTTGTCATGCAAATGCAAGAGGACAGAGATATTGCTTGCTTCAGTTTTATTCAGCAAATGCAGGTTGTGAAACAAGATTATGGCAGTATGCAATCCTGGCTTAAAAGGCGAGAGATGCAAGCTTCTGGCCTATGATAGTCAAGCTTTCTTTACATCTTTGTAGAGAGATCCCTAAAAAACGCCAAGAAGAAAAGGAATTGATATTCACCAGTTGAATGGAGTGCTTCTGGAAACTAAATAATGTGCAAATACAATGAAGTATATATGAGCGTAATTTAGGAGTTTCATCTGTTCTTTGTTGGAAGAACCGAAGATGACTCACCAGCCTGTAAAGCTTAACAAAAGACCAAATTTAAGCGACAGGACAGCCAAGAATAAGGCTCTAGAATTATGGAAGGCTCTGCAGGATTGCGACCATGTGTGCCATGCTTTGAAAGGAGAACAAACCAGTTTGTGTTAAGCTTGTGGGTGGGGACAAACAACAAAACTACAAGAAGCGATTTGAAGAACTAGTGAGCAAATATAGTGGTTACTGTATCATTCTGTGAACCTTTTGAGTATTCTGGGGATTACTTGTGTAATGCTCTCTCTCTCTCTCTACCTACATCCATCCACACTACTGATTTTGTTGCCACGAATATTAAATGCTTTTCTGATAGTGTATTAGAGGAAGCTTTGATTAATTAAAACTGTGTGGATGCCGAAACGCTGGGGAGAAAGGTTGACATTAGATGTGAGAGAAGCTATTAATTACACTTCTCTCGAGTATGAAGCTTGAGCTGTGAAAATATTTAGGGGTTGTAATACGTATTCATAGTTGAAATTGAGCATTTAGTTTAAACCAAGAGTTGCAATTGATGATTGGAAAGATTTAAGAGTTTTATTATTTCTGAACGGGATGTTCACATGAGATGGTGGGCGCAAGGAGTGGGCGGGCAGACAGCCATACATCATGCCCGCGCAAGCGCTTTCACATCCACGTGTAGTAAGTAGTATACATTCATTCACTGAGAAATAGAAAATATTTTCCCCTCAGCATGTGCAAGGGTTGCAGGTGCAGTTGGCTCCACACTTGCAGGCGTCTTGGCTGGTTGCCTCGGCCTCGCAGGGGCAGGGGTCCCCGCACTGGCAGTTGGACCCACACTTGCACGCGTCGCCAGCAACAGTCATCTCCCTCCTGCACAAGCAAGCAACACAGACCACAAGTATTATCATCAAAAAAAAAATCATGCAACTTGTGTACTGTTCAAGATCATTCCCATGCATGATTGTAACCAATTACAATCTGTTCGAATCATTATGAAATTACATCATTTAATCCTTTAATCATCATCATATAACTGGTTCCAGTCTATCAATCAATCTTTATATACTTTCTATAAACCCATCCTCTACTCGACCCATCCCTAAATCACCCTCCATAGATCAAACCTTGCACAAAAGGCCGCCCATTCCCATCTACGACATCGTGAAGGAAACCAATTCTTAAAAGGCCTACTTAGCAAGGAGATTACACACACACACACACACACACAGAGTAAAACAGACTAAGTTACTTACGGGACATCGAGGGCTGTTTCATCAAACGCCTTCTTGCCACACCTGCGCCCACAAGCACGCGAAATTAGGCGAGCTCTAACCGTAAGAGCAGGTAGGAAATAGCACGCGAGTTCTGACTACAAAGCAGATTAGAAATAGCATGAAGCAAGAATAAAAAGAGGCTAAATTAGAGGGACAATGATAATCAGTAACGTACTTGCATCCGCTTCCACAACTGCAGTTTGAGCCGCAGCTGTTGCACCCGCTACCACAGGAAGACATGGTTGCTCTGCAGGGTATAGTTGAGAGGGAAAAAAGAATGCTAGGAGGACTTTCAGTCTTGCTAAAAGTATTTCTCAAAGCTTGGAAGGATTGTTTAGGACGGCCACCTGCACCGCTATATATATGTAGAGGCAACAAGCACCGACTCGTTCTAGAAGATTCCCATAATCCATTCCCAAAAAAAATTCCCCAAACAATATACACCCCACACCTCAATTATGAATGGGTGGTGCCCCTTTTCTTTTTCTTTTTTTTTTTTCAAATAAAGGGCAGCTTATATTAAGAAGTTAAAGAGGAGGCAGTTACAACATATAGAGTGCTTTAATAAGCAACACATCCTTGGAGATGACAAACTCTCTCATCATCAACAGTTCCTAAATTTTCTGTATCACCTGGTCCACTTACCTTCCTTTAGCTTTCATACAAAGGAGGTTGAAAGATTTGGACACCAAACTGCTTCGTCTACATAGGAGGTTGAAAGATTTGGACACCAAACTGCTTCGTCTACATAAGAAAGCTAGTGGTGCCCCTTTTCTTGCTAGGATTCTCCCACAACAGTGTAAATACCATTTGTTAATAAATATCATGGGCCATCTGGCCTCATTTAGGTCTCCATGGCCATTCTAGAATCTAGAATATTCTAGTTTTCTTGGCCTATTTAATAATTTGCTTTCTTTTAACCCAAAAATAAAAGGTGCCTCACCTATGACCTACTCCTTGTAATGACACACACTACCCACACTCCATTATATGGCATGCCCTATTGAAACATCATGGCCCATGGGCCATGTGGGACAATGCAAGAAAAAAAAAAATAGTCCTTTAGTTTTTTTCCACCCTAAGATTTGAAGGTTTCACTTGCAAGTCACCTTGAAATTGGTGGACAAGATTTTGAAAATCTCAATTGTAAACCAACTAATGTATAGAGATTTTTTAAAGGAGAACCATCAAAGGCCAAGACGGCTTCTCAATTTGATGTGTTGGGAAAAAAGTTTCTTTCTAACAGTGGCATTGTGGGATGGCCAAGGCCTCACCAAAAGGTTGACACCAAAATCATGGCATTTCAAGTGTGTTTCTCTAGCTATACATTTTAGTGAAGAGAAAACTAAACTGAGAATTTACATTGTCATTTGGCTTTACAAACAATAAAGTCACCATTTGGAGTATTTTGTTAGAACTTTGCATTGTCTTTTTCTATGGAGATAGCCTCGTTTAGGTTTCCATGGCCATTCTAGAAGATTCAAGATATTTGGCCTACTTTTTGCTTTCTTTTCACCCAATAATAATGGATACCTCACCTATGACCTACCCCATGTAATGGCACACACTATCCCATGCAATGACACACACTACCCACAATCCATTTTACATATTGCCCTATTCAAATATTATGGCCCATGGGCCATGTGAGATGATGTTGTAAATCATCATTTAGTATATTTTCCAACATTAAATTTTGGCTTGCTAAACTCTGAATGGGATTTTGAATTTGAAAACCACCTCATGTGTGGATTTTTAAAAGGAAAACTAGCCAAGGCCAAGACGTCTTCTTAATTTGACTTGTTGGGAAAATGCCATGGCCAAGGCTAAAGGCTAACATCAAATGCATACATTTTAAGTGTATTTTTCTAGCCATACATTGTAGTCAAGAAAAATGAAATTGAGAATTTACATTCATTTGGCCTCACAAAAAAGTCAGTATTTGGTGTATTTTCCTTCCCCATCGTAGCTAGGTGAGAAACATTGTTTACATCGCTTTTCCTATAGGAATAGCCTCATTCAGGTTTTCATGGCCATTCTAGAAGATTTAAGTTTTTTGGCATATTAAATAATTTTTTTAAAAAACCAAAAAATAATAGTTACCTCACCTCTTACCTACCCTATGCAGTGATACATACTACCCATACTCCATTACAAGTTATTTTCGATTCAACAAACATCATGGCCCATGGAGATAGTGCTAGAAAAAAAGTAGACTTTTAGTGTATTTTCCATGCCTAAGATTGATAAGAAACAAATTAAAATTGCCTTGAAAATAATGGGTGAAAATTCAAAATACCATTTGAGGTGTAGGTTTTTTATAAGGAAAACCAGCCAAGGCCAAGGTGTCTTCCTATTATGACTTCGTGCTAGCCATAAATTTTCTTTCAGTAAACCATTTATAAAAATGTATGAATTGTGGAGACATTCACTTGTTGTTGACCTCAAGAGTTGGTTCCATCATAGATGCACTAATTAGACATGGTCTCACCTAGAGACACCACAAAAATGTTATTATCAAGCACTACACTCGTTTTAATGAAGCCTTATTACTTTTATGTGAAGATAAATAAAGGGCACCAATGTAAGCAATGCATAACATATTGTTCAAGTATAAGTTCGTATCAAAGTGATGTGTCCATGGCACAGTCACAAACATAAGTATTGATTCAAAGTTCCAATAGTAGAAATTGCATATTAGTTGAGGAAAAATCCACATACACTATAAAATTTTAGGGTCCTACAACTTGAATACATTACATAAACTTCAAACTTTGTGGGATTTTTACACACTTGAATGCATTGAGTGTGGAAATGGTCATCTCATGCATGGTAGATATCTTTGGATTTTATTGGTTAATAGTAAGTGTATGAATGCTTTTAGTCTTGAGGTAAATTTCTAAGTATAATAGTGACATATCTTTGCCTTTTATTAGGCAAGCATTTAAATCACCTTACTTTCTAATAATGGAATATATGAAGGCAAACTTGGAATTTTGTGGATGAAATCTAACTAACTAAGGTATTGGCTATTAATTCTAACTACGAAATACATGAAGGAAAACTTAGAACTTTGTAGATGGTATTGATTATTTATTCTTACTCTCTAATAATGGAATACATGAAGGCAAAGTTGGAATTTTGTGGATGAAATCTAACAAATTATGGTATTAGCTATTTTCCATGAAGGAAAATTTGGAACTTTGTAGAAACTAATGGTATTGGTTATTAATTCTAACTATTGTGTCAGCTATTAACTTCCTTCGAAGGTCAAGCAAGAATGGTATTGGTTATTAATTCTAACTAATGTATTGGCTATTAATTAAAACTTACTTTGAAGGTTAAGCAAGAATCTAACAATGAAGATGGGTCAAGAGAGACGTTGTTTACATAGCCAAAAATAAAATATAGCATAGGTATTAGTCTTTAGTAATAAATATGTAATTTATGTGTTGATAACAACCTTGCATTTATTTGAATGCAACATTGGTAGCTACACACTTAATTATATGTGAGATAGTCATAGAAAGTTTATCTCTCTATGCAATGATGGTGTTAGGATTCTTTGCTAACTATGATTAATAGTAATATGTTTATTAATTTTCATATGTGTTGAAAAAGCCCCAACACTTTTAGTGATCCTATTGCCATGAAAATTTCCCAATTGTTGATGTCTCTAAAGTATGTATGATTCAATAATTGTCTCATAAATCTCCTTTAGGTAGAATGTTTGCCATCTCTCAATAAGAAGTGGATTATGAAAAAGGTGATTGATTCCCCTCCCTTGTTCTTTTATGAGAGGGAGATAAATCGGCCAAAGGATCCACCACATTATGAGAAGGTGATAAATATTCTTGTGTATACTTAAGGAACAATTATTTATGTAGCATTTATATGGTAGTGATGTGTGGACATAGGCTAATAATGGGCTGGGGCACTTTTTCCCTTGTTAGAAGGTTTTTTTCCCCCAAGCATATGTACGCACTCTTATGAGTGTATAGTGACCTTATCATGTCACTTCACTTGTACTTCACTCATTCTCATCAATATTTTGAGTATTGTGCTTCCATCTATTATACGGTAATGATGTGTGGACGTAGGCTAATAATGAGCCGGGGCACTTTTTCCCTATTTAGAAGGTTCTCCCTCCCCCCTAGCATATGTACACACTCTTATGAGTGTATAAGTGACCTTATCATGTCACTTCACTTGTACTTCACTCATTCTCATCAATCTACTTTGAGTATTGTGATTCCATCTATTTCTTCTTGCTTGCTACATTAGGGGAAGGTTGAGGTCTATGGGGGCCCTTTAAGCTGCCATATTATGTTTTTAAGTACTTTTGCTTAAGGACTCTAAGCATACTTTGACTAGGCCTGACAAGGGGATCTTTATGCAATCATTATTTGAATTTCTATTTTTTCAAATATATATTTGCTTGAGCTAAAATGGGGGTAACTTTTTGGTTTCCCCAAATTCAAAATGGCTGAAAAGCCTTCCCTCCTCTCTTCCCTCCACTTTTAGGTTCCCCCTCACTTTCTCTCTCTACATTCTCTCTCTACGATGCCCTCGTCTCTCTACCACTCTCTTTCTCTTCCCCTTTCTCACATTTGGGTGTGCCATGGCTCTGCATCTCTGATTAGTACGCTTCCATAACCTCTGCACTTCCAAATGCAGATATCTCACACTCTCTCATCCTCCATGCCTCATCTTTTTATCATTTTCTGCTCTCTCTCTCTCTCTCTCTCTCTCTCTCTCATGTCTTTCCCCCATTGAAGTGCAGAAAATCCCTCTGTCAACCTCCATAGCTTCAGAGCTTACCATTTTCCATTCTTGCATTGTTTACCATACATATCCCCTACTTCCGTCTGCAATCTACATCTCTCTCTCTCTCTCTCTCTCTCTCTCTCTCTCTCTCTCTCTCTACTGTATTATGCTGCAAAACCTCAATCTACCATTTTCTATGCCTCTTGCCATCTTCCTTGTCCTTTCTCCTATTACCTAATCAAAAGATCTATGATCTTCTAATATTTTTTACAGCAAAACTTCATTGCACTCTCCTCAGAATACCCTATCCTCACTCTTGCATTGTGTTCTACAAGAAGCTCTTTTCAGCATTGCCTAACCCTAAAGAAAATGCCACTTAAAGATATATCTAGCAGAGCACCAAAGTTCAGGTTACATGTAGATTTGCCTGCTGAGTATGCTACCATCCGCCGCGCAGCACAAAATCAAGTGGTGTGACCGATGTGCCATTGGGTACTCTTCGATCACAAGGGCGAAAATGTATTGACCTCTGGACGAATGGATTCATATACCCTATTGACCCGCTCACCAATGCTCCACCTCATTTTGTTAATATCACTACATTTCTTAGTTATGTAGGTGATGGAGCTAATGGTCTATTTGGCTATTGTAGGAGGCTTTCTTTTGTTGCAGCTCAGGAATCGCATTCAAGACTGCATTTTCGAGGCTTATGGCTTGAGTTGCAGCAGCAATACAAGAAGGACATTGATAGGCTTGAAGAAGTGGTGAACAACTTGAAAACTCATAATCAGGAGCTCCAGAAGAACAACTTGTTGCTTAAGCAGGCCTTTGATATTGAACGGGACAAGGTGAATGCAGCCAAACAGGATGCACGAAACAAGCAACGACACCTTGCAAGCCTGAAGAAGCTTCCAGTAGGCTTTCGACAACGAAAAAGAAAGCGTCAGTCCCTAGAAACCTTGGCAACCCTAAGTGGAGCAAGAAAACGAGCAACAAGGTAACTTCTATTCTTGCCATTGTTTTGTAGGCCTTTCTGTTTTGTGAAACATATTGATGTTATTTTGTATTTATGTTCCATGTAGAGATATTGCTGGGGATATGATGGGATATGAAGGTGGTGCTGAGGAATGTAGAGCAGGCATATTGAAACATGTTAAGTTATCAGACATATATAAGCTGCTAGAAGATCCCACATGCAAAATATCTAAGCAAATCCGAAACAAAATTTCTGGAGAGCTGCAAAATATGGCAAGCCCCATATAGATTATGGATGCATGTGATAGTGCTGGTGTCAGTAGGAAGGGATATGAAGCCATTTACAGGGTGTTTACACTAGGTCATCGTGCTAAAGGATTTCTTCGACCCATGCTACCAACTCCAGACAGTGTAACCATGGCAACAAAAAGTGCAAACTCAGAAATTGTGAACATGTTAGGTGGCTACCGTCATGTGGAGGATGCTCTGCCTGTATGTACTACAAAGGTATTTTTGAATACAACAAGTACAACAATGTCTTTATTGATTTAAGGACCCTTCAAAGAGCTATGATTTCTTATTATGGTCTAAGCATTGAGGAGTGCCAAGATCAGGCTGTGTTTGTGTTAAAGCTTGATGAGTGTCAAATTGTAAAAGGACGAAAATTAGAAAGAGTCAACCTAACACTTATGAACATGGCTGTCAAAGGAAATCTGGAACAGGATGATAATCTTCTTGACTGTAGTGCACAAGCCTCAAATTCCAACAAGGGAAGTCAATCTCAGGGAAAAGATTACTATGGAGTGCAATCAGAAAAGAATATATGGTGGTTGTCAACATTTGAGCTTCCACAGGAGACGAATGATACATTGCGATGGTACCTTACCCGAACAGGCATCCCAAATGTCATATCATTGCAATCAAAAGGAGAAACTTTGCATGTGGAAGATGTAGGAACATTTACAGTTGAGTGGCACATGGCAGGTGATTTAAAGACATTAAAGTGTATGCTGGGATGCAAGCTAGGAGCAAATACTTTTTTTCCATGTATTTATTGCTGCCATTCAAAATCAGAGTATATTGATCGCGACAAAGCTTCAGGCAAGGTTGCAGCCACCAAGACAACCAAATCTCATGCAAAGGGCAAGAAAAATGTACAACCACCTTCAATGAGTACAACGCAAAACAAAGATCCAAAGAAACCTATGCAGTGGGTTAATGGCATCATGAATTGTAATACCAATTGTCCGCCTAATCGTAATCAAGAAGATATCTCATGGAGCCCTATATTAGAGATTCCACTTTCCCATGTTCATATTTGCACGCTTCATGCTAGGTTACGCATAATGGACAAATTACTGAAGTTATATATCAATTATGCATGGAATATGGAGCCTGAACATCTTCGCAACAACGAATGCATCAGTAAGCTGGAAGATGTCCTTTCAAGCGTGGGGCTTCATGGTGGTGCTGTAAAGTTAACTAAGGATACTAAAAAGTCAGGACCGGGTCAGGATAATCCAAACAAAATATGCATGGGTGGGTCCAAAGCAAGACACCTTCTCTCAAATTACGAGGGGTACAATAGTCACACAAAATATGAATTATGGAAGGCCATTTGTGAATGCACCACTTATCGTGGGAATAATGCAGAGCTTGGTCTCAAGCGGGCAAGGCTATGGGAGTCACTTGACAAAATGATTCAATTGCTAGAAAAGGCTCCACTTGTTGCCGAGGAGATTGCAAACTTAAAGACTGCAATACATACATTTACTCAGCAAATGGTTGATGCATGGGGAGAAACACATATCACCCACTATATGGTATTTACCTTTCTATCTATTTACTGATATTAATCGCCAAATAGTAAAATTCTAATATGATCTTTGTTGCAGCACATTATATTTGTCCACGCACAGTTTTTTCTCGACGAATATGGTCCAATGGCAATTTGGAGCACCCAAGGAATGGAGTGCTCTCATTATCAAGCTAAGGCAGCATAGTTCAAGAACACGCGACATGGTGGAGGTGGTAAGGAAAAAAGTAATGCCTTGCATGAGATGTTTAATTGGTTTTATCGCAGTTTGGGAGGTCGACGCCGACAGAAACCAAAAGGGCAGGTGTCATTACTACGAAGGGTTGTAAAAAATGTCAATCTGCAACAAGCAATTGCATGGCGAGCATCAAGTGCCATGCATGGGATGCGTGAGTGGTTCGCTGCGCGGAGGCGTATGGGTCGAAAATGGGTTCCATATTAAAAAATTGTAGTCTTTTTTAAGTTAAAGCTTTTTTATTAATTTCTAGAGATTTTTTTTATTAATAAGTTTTTTTCAAAAACTATATAAACCTGTAAAAGTGAGTTTTAAAATTACATTTTCACGTTCATTCACTCGTGTAAGTCAATGGATGGCTAGAACTAAGCACACTGCACCCAAAACTGAGAACCCAAACGTACCGTCTGGTGCACACAATTTGATATAGGCAGTCGCCGCGGCACAGGCATTTCAACAAGTGCAAAAACATATAAAAAAGAAGCATACAAGCATGGATAGAGAGGTAGAGACTCGACAGGAAGATGTACAGCCGGATGTGTTTTCAGGACTGGACAATATTGAGGATGTCTCCAAGCAGCTCGGAGACACTGGCTCATTTAGAGCCACGCGTACACCATTCCCCCGACCTCTCTCAGAGGCTGAGCAGCAGGAGCGTGTGCTGGAAGAGCAACAACGCCAGATTGATGAGGAGGCACATAGAAGAAGAGAGCAACAGCAAGCCCTATTCCCTCTAGCAGCTAGAAGAGGAGCTAAGGGTCGCATTTGAGGAAGACCAGGAAGCACTTCTGTGTATTGAGCAAGAGTAGTATCAACAGGCTGCTGACTTCTATGAAGCAGAGGAAATAAGCCATCGTGAAGAGTAGGATAGGCTCTTAGCACAAACACTACATGAGGAACTTGAGAGGCGTCAGTCCCCGTCTCCACCTAAAAAACAAAGAATAAAGATTCGTGTCAAGAGAAAGAAGGAACGTGCAAACAGGCAGCAAGAGGTGGAGATGGAAGAGGAGGATCGACGACAAGTAGAGGAGCAAAGGGAGAGGGAAAGACTGGAGCAGGAGGAGCAAAGGGAGAGGGAAAGACGGGAACAAAGAATTCAAGAAGCACGCAGATTAAAACAAGAACAAGAAAAGAAGAAGGCAGAAGCAAGTAAAAGAAGACTAAATCTAGATCCAGCCGAGCAAGAAAGGCGAAAAAAATTTAGAAATGATAGACAGAAGAGAGGTCGCATCCACCACCACCCCCTGTAGCCAACAAGAAGAGAAGATGGAAACCAGGGACCGTGGCTCTGCGAGAAATCAGAAAGTACCAAAAGAGCACAGACCCCATCATGGCGAAGGCCCCTTTTGCAAGAGTTGTAAAAGAAGTCATCGACAAGTACAGTGACAGGGTCACTCGGGTACAGAGTACGGCACGAGGCCCTCCAAGAGGCGTCAGAAACAATTTTGGTCTCTCTGTTTCAAGATTCGGTGCTGTGCCATGCTCACGCCAAAAGGGTGACCCTAAAGCTTGTTGACATGGCACTTGCACTACGTTTATGTCAGGATAAAGGGCTCCATAAGGAAGGATTTATAGGATAGGATTAAGCTTTTAGGCGGTGGCCTTTGTGCCTTTTGTAATCTCGAACATTGTAATACATTTTTTTGAATCTATAAGATATTGTCAATGACTCGTTAACCAACGTATTTATTTGTTTCAACTGTGTTATAAAAGCAGACATTTCATTTCTTGTACTGTTGTTTGAATGGGTAAAACTGTTGATCATGTATTAAGAGCCTTAGTTAAACAGGAACAAAATTTATATTATTGAAAAGGTGATTGTGAAACATTATCTTGATATACGTGGTATTGTTGTTGGCATTGAACAAAGGATCCTTACATAGTGCAGAAACAAAATTAAATTGAATTTATTTTAGGTCTAAAAAAAGGCTCAAAGCTCAATAAGGCCTTAGAAAAGCTCAGGGACAAAAAAAAAAGTTATTTGGGGCTCAAAATCACCTGGTGAAGTCTAGCATTAGATAGAACATTTTTAAAAAAAAGCAACAGTTTTTCTTTTTTTTTTTGATGTTTCTAGGCAGAGTAATTATCAAAAAAAGTGCACACAATGCATTAATGTGTGAAAAAATGATCAAAACAAGGCTGTGCGCTACGGTGCGAATTTAAGCCTGTCCTGCACTTTGAAAGGCATAAATTCGCGCCGTAGCGCACAACCTTGTTTTTTTTCTTTTTTGTACTCTTTCCAGCATTATGTGCACTTTTTTGATGAAAAATATGCTTACAAACATCAAAAAACATAAAAAATTTTGATTTTTTAAAAATTGTTCAGATTTTGTACTGCCAGATTTCAGCTGGATGTTAAGTGACATTCAAAGAACAAATATTTGATCATTATCAATGAAATTTCCTACACATTCACATGCCTGCCAAAAGTTTATAGGGCACAGTGCTGACACAACAAATAAACAAGAGAAATGGTTCAGAATTCTTAGAAACATTACAATTAAAAAAGTATACATTTTGTATTGATTTTGTAGAAAGAAAATTACAAGTTCCTGAGAAGATTTCTGAGAGCTTCTTTAGCTTCGTCACTCTGCGTGGCTTTCTCACCTAGGCTATTAGCTATAATAATAGGATTAGTTACACCTTTGGAGATTAATGTAGCACAATGGCTTAGCACATGGCCGGTGTAGTTGCCTGCAAATGTATACATAGCTGCCTCCCTGCTAATAAGTATACATTTATTTGCATTATTTGCTAGCCCATCTTCGGTGAGAACCCCACTTAGAGCTTTACACTTGTGCCTCCTCAGAGTACTCTAAATGGATTACTCGAATAAATGATGGAGAGAGGCTAGGAAGGTAATGAATTAGGGAGGTGTCTCGTCCATCGGATTGCACACGAACTCCACCTCCACGTGCAGCAAACTTATCAAAAATATAAGCTTTCTACAAGAGAAAAAGATCAGGTGTTAGTAATAACTCACTTATAAATATGAAGGCACGACTTTGATTTAACCCCACCTCAATGTCATCATCACATTGGCTAATGCGTGGGTTGCATATGTCTATACTGCTTCCACGCTGCTCAACTGATGTATCTACATACAAGCGCTTATGTGGTTGAAATGCTTCTTGAGGGACACTTTCATACTCTGCTGCTACATTTTCTATAGCAACAAGAGCATTGAAAACAGTTTCCTCAATTGTACGTTCTGTATCATAACCTTGGAATGCTAGCGCTTTGGTAAGATCATGGTCATCAAAATCAATCTGTACACCTGCTTCTGCAGTCTGTTGCTCAAGTGTGTCTTCTTTGCAGAAACCAGACCCAATTGCTAATATGCTTAGGGCCTCATCCTCCCTTAACCCCAAGGATTTACAAATGTCATCAAGGAAAAGAAATTCCTTGTTATCCATGATGATGGGATTCAAAGTGGTTACATCCAACTCAGGGATCTCTTCCACAATTTCATCCCCTTCGAGGTCACGACGATGAGGCTCTTCATCCTCAGTTGACCCTTGTTGGAGAAGCACCAAGGCCATGGACGCTTCAGCTTCTTCTGAGAAAACCTCTTCCACCTCGCCTTTGGATTCCTTCACAAGAGCTACTTCTTTACTCACTGCCTTTCCCTTCTTTTTTTCTGTATCCCTGGCTTCTTGCAGAAACAGTGCTAACGTCATATCCCATGAAAGGAAGGTGGTGCCTACATTACCAACCTGCAATTCATAAACGGTGTCATCATCTTCGACCCTGTAATTGCTAGATGTAATCCCTTTCAAAAATCGGTTGAGCCTGAATCGGAACGACTTGTCACCATGGTACAAATGCCTGATTAAGTCCACTGGAACCCATTTAGTGGTGGATTCAGGCAATTGCATGACATATTGTGCCACTACATCATTCATGTACTGGACCTGCTCTTGAAAAGCCTCTGCGTGAAGGTCTATAGTTTTCTGAATATCAATCACCCCCGCAAAAATGGCGATGTTCTCACCTGCACTTGCTGAGAGCCCAATTTTCTCAAGCTTTGCACGTAGCGAGTTAGAGCTTGAAGCCATGGCGGGATATTGAAGGGAAATAGAAACTGCAAGATCTTAAGAATGAAATGAGCTTTATAGAGCAAAACCTATTCTTATAAAGCATTCCACTATAACATTTAATAAATTTATAGAACATACTTAAAAATTTTAAAATTAGCAAAATTAAAATCCAAATTGCAGTGAAATACAGAGGACATTGGGGCTATGGTGCAATCAATAATTTTGTATTCAAAAGTACACCGCTACAAATTATCGCCCAAAATCACTCAAAATGTTACCTAAGTTTGCAACTTAACAGTCTTTCAAGCTAAGGACCCTAGGGGGCTCCAATGACACACAGAGTGTATGTTTCTCTAACCTGTGACGCATGGGTCGATTAGAAACAACAAACTTGAATTGGTTCCTTACATTAAAGGACATGACAATACGATCTCTCAACTGAGCAGGGTGCCTGCATGCACAGAGAGAGAGAGAGAGAGAGAGAGAGAGAGAGAGAGAGAGAGAGAGAGAGAGAGAGAGTCTGATAACAGAGCTTCCTCTAGAGAGAGAGAAGGGCTGATAACAGAGCTTCCTCTAAGTAGCAAAGAGCTTTCCTCAAAAGAAAGCTAATGAGAGATTGCATTAGGTGCCTGCTTGCACACACAGAGAGAGAGAGAGAGAGAGAGAGAGAGAGAGAGAGAGTCTGGTAGCAAAGAGCTTTCCTCAAAAGAAAGCTAATGAGAGATTGCATTAGGTGCCTGCTTGCACACAGAGAGAGAGAGAGAGAGAGAGACAGAGTCTGATAACAGAGCTTCCTCTAGAGAGAGAAAGAGGCTGATAACAGAGCTTTCTCTGAGTAGGTGGTAGCAAAGAGCTTTCCTCAAGTTGGAGATGAAGATAGGGCTGCAAGTGAGGGTGTAGTGAGTGGTAGTTGGGGAAAGTGGGTTAGTCTAAAAGGGAGGAGAGAGAAACACGCCCTTACTTTTGGAGGGAAGAGGGAAGTGAGGGGGGGTAACTTTTTGAAACTTTTCCTTTAAAAAAATATCAAAAAAAAGATATTGAAGATTTTCTTTACTGGCAGATCTGAAAAAGGTAAGATTCTACCTTTGACCACAAGATTTAGGGTCTTAATCAACCCAACATTTTTGTACACATGTATTTTTCCTATTGGCCTTCACACTAATCATCTCCTTAATCTCATGGCAACTTAAAGGGCCCCCATAGACCTCAACCTTCCCCTAATGCATCTATGTACATGGATCTCCACTCCAATAATTGCTATTAGAGCAAGTTCTCTTGGCTCTCACCCTTTCTCATATTCTCCTCAAGTTTCTCTTTTGATTGCCTCAAATTGAGTATCTGCTTAGTTTGAGAAGGTATACCATATAGTATGTTGTTAACTATGTTAACATCTTTGTGTGTTTCGGGGCTCATGTCCTCATGCCATGCTGTAAGCGTGGGCATCCTGGGGGAGCTTCAGTTCAAACTTTTTTTTTTGATTTTGGGTTTTCTAGGCAGCAGCAGCATTTGGTCTGCAGACAGTGTCGTTGTCATCTTTGACATCGTATCTTCAAGTTCATCTTCAATAGCTTCAACAACAGTGTCAACATTATCATCAAATTTTGTATTCCTACTAAGTATCATTTCGACACTCTACAGTCTACACTCTATAACTTTTCATACACTTTGCAAGTCTCCATCATTATTACTAATCTATAGTAACCAATTCAGTTACATTCAGTGGTTGTTGTACCTATAGGTACTTGGGATATTTGCATTCTATGTCAAAGATTAGTGCAGGCTGAATGGAAAGGCAGTGACGTGTATTTGGGATACTTTCCACTTATTGATGGGACCAACTACTCGTTGTGGTCCTATATAATGTGGCATGTATTGGTTTCCAAAGGGCTTTAAAATATTATTATTGTCCTTGAGGCATGTAGAGACTCACCAGTACAATAACATAGTATAGGTACTTTTGATGGTGATACAAGTTCTAATGTAATATTATAGGTACTTTGGATGGTAATTATGGCATCCACCTCCACACCTCCCATAGTAGAACAAGCCAAGTGGGATGGCAAGGATACATAGGCACAAACATGCATTATAGTAAAAAGGAGAATTATCCCTCATATTCTCCATATATAACTGTGAAGCATACTTGGGATACGTTTACTGCGCTTGACCAGGTGCGTTAATATGGCATGAGTGGCCCACTTACACAAGTAGTTAGAGTCTCAGCATATAAATGAGGGAGATTTAATAGATGAGTTTTAAAGAGCTCAGGGACCATGTATTGATGAGGTATATCCGAACAATTCTTTGGTATCTACACTTTTCAAAGAAAAGAAATCCATCATTGTAGGAATAAATTTTTACTTGGCAAGTAATGGTTAGAGTGCACCTTCAACCATGCATCATGAAAATCACGATCATTATCATGTGTCATGCATAGCATCAAAAGAATGCATATCAAGAATGGAAATATTTGCAATAGAATGACGTATACTCAGTGCATTAGCTATGACATTTTCTTTACTTGGTTGATATTGAATGAAAGGATGAAAACTTTAAATGAATGAGGTCTATTTAATGTGACGATCAAAAATCAAAGGTTGGGTAAGTAGATGCAGTATACTTTGTTGATGAGCTTTAATAAAAAACTTAGAATCCATCAAATAATGTCTCCACATACGAAGTGCATGAATAACAACAAGAACTTCTTTATCATACCTACTATACTTAGTCTCAGAAGGTTTAAGATTGCGGCTATCATATACAAGAGGATATGACCATATGCATAAGTACTACACTAATGCCAGATCCACTGGCATCAAACGATGAGGAATAAAGATAAAGAAAAATCGGTAATTGAAGCACTGGAGCATGTGTTAAAATATGCTTAAGCATGTTAAAGGATTTTTATCAATGCTCATCCCAACGAAAAACAATCTACTTTCGAAGAACCATAGTCAAAGGTAATGCAATATGAAAAAATACAAACAAATTTTCTATAGTACTTGCAAAGACCTAAAAAAGAACAAACTTTATTAACATTCTTAGGAGTAGGCCAAGTCTTAATAGTCCGAACTTTTTTGGGATCTACCCTAATAATGTGACCTAAATAATTTTTTGAAAGAAAGAGCTTTTCTCAAGATTAGTAAACTATTGGTTTTTTCTTTCAAAAGTTTGAAGACAAAGGTTAAATGTTATTTGTGTTTTGCTTCATTTTGACTAAAAACAAGAATGTCATCAAAGAAACAATAACGAAATGTTGATGCTTCCAGAAAATGCGGTTCATCATTCCACTAAATGTAGCAAGTGCATTGGTAAGACTGAAAGGCATAACAAAAATTTCAAGGCAAAAAAGACTTCCCGACCTCCTTCTCCCAACGTGGGTGCTAAGAGCTCCTTGGTTCACCTCACCATGGCCAAACTACACGACTCCCATATTTGGACTCACATTCTTTTAATAGCAATATGCTCTTCACATGTGCCGAGCCACTCTTATTAGTCTCTGCCCTGCCTGGATGGTTGAGCCCTCTATGCTCCTAGTAATACCGTTGCCGTGACATTACTCCCCCCTTAAGAGGAGTTTTTATCCTTGAAAATGAAATTCAAGAACCTCTTTCTAAGTGTGCTTACCTTTTCCCAGGTAGAACCTTCTTCTAGTCTATCCTTCCACTTGACTAAACACTCCTGTCATGCAGAGTGTCGAGTTCTTTTCTCTTGGAAATTCAAGAATTTTTTTGGTTCATGTGGTAAGGATTGTTGAGATGTCAAGCTCAACATGAGCTGACACTCACGGCATGACCATTCGACATTTACATCACTGGCGGGTTTGGTAGCTGGCACCGACATATCTTCGCCAGAGATTCTATAGTTGGACTACATCGACTAGTCCCCACCTACCCACTCCACTTAGCGTGTTCACATTATGGACCACTTGTATATACTCTATTATGTGTGTTAGTCATTTTATCTTCTTTGTAGATCTCTTTTTTTGTGTGAAGAAGAAGAAGAATTTTCAGCCTCTCACCTTGTGTGTTCTCTTCTAGGGTTTGTATGAGTATATGTGTGCTTGCAAGAGCTCAAGCTCTCTACTCCCCTGTAACTTTTCATGGTATCAGAGCTTGGTTCATGCTAAGGGCTGAGTGGCAACAAGCAAGAGAAGCACAGGAAGTGGTACTACGAGGGTAAGAGCTTCATCTACTCTTCCCCCTTTGTGTTGGCTACTACACCCTTGTCGGGAGCTCTTATGGAGGCACTGGAAAATGAACTTCGATTGAGGAGATTTCTTCAAATGTGAGTAGGAATGCACTAGATGTTGTGAATTTAGATGTATGGGGTCCTGTGAAGACTATGTCTATGGGAGGCACCAGAGATACCGAAGATTAATCCAACTGCTATAGATGTAAAATAATTCAAGGATTGGAATCAAGGAGCAAGGAAAGTCAAATCCACATCATCCATACATCCATCCATATCAATCCACATTACCCACACATCAATCCACATTCATTTCATAAGTATTCCCATTCTCAACTAATCACATCTTTTTCTATCTCATCACTTATTTCCTCATTTATCCTCATCAAATCACATCTACTTGCATCTACCCATACATCTCATCAATTCACATACATCAACATCTATCCAATTTACATCGCATCTTATCACATCCATTTCACATCACATCTCATTCATTCACATCTCGATTCACATGCTAACACATTCATTCACGTCCCTTATCGTTCATTCACATCCCGATTCACATGTTATCACATTCATTCACATCCTATATCATTCATTTACATCCTGATTCACATGACATCACATCTCATCTATTCATTCACATTTATCTGATTCGCATCACATATCATCATATCTATTTACCTTTCATTCTCATCACTTCTATTCTCATCACATCCATCCATTCTTTCCTATCTATCTGATTCGCATTACATCTCATCGCATCTATTCATCTCACATTCTCGTCACTCCTATTCTCATCGCATCCATTCATCCATCCATCTATCCATCCATTCATTCCCATCTATCTGATTCGCATCACATATCATCACATCTATTTACCTTTCATTCTCATCCATCCATCCATCCATTCATTCCCATCTATCTGATTCGCATCACATATCATCACATCTATTTACCTTTCATTCTCATCACATCCATCTATCCATTCTTTCCCATCTATCTGATTCGCATCACATCTATTTACCTCTCATTCTCATCAGTTCTATTCTCATCACATCCATCCATTCTTTCCCATCTATCTGATTCGCATCCCATCTCATCACATCTATTTACCTCTCATTCTCATCACTTCTATTCTCATCACATCCATCCATCCATTCTTTCCCATCTATCTGATTCGCATCCCATCTCATCACATCTATTTACCTCTCATTCTCATCACTTCTATTCTCATCACATCCATCCACCCATTCTTTCCCATCTATCTGATTCACATCCCATCTCATCACATCTATTTACCTCTCATTCTCATCACTTCTATTTATAGAATGTAAGAGAATTCTTATTTTTTATATAAAGTTTCTTTACGCATCTATTTATGCATAAGAACAACTTCAGTGGAAAATAACACTTTTAAGGAGAATAACACTTTCGAAATAAAAATAAATATTTTATTCATCTTTCTATGCATAAATTCAATTTTAAAGAGAATAACACTTTCTAAATAAAAAAAATCTTTTATTCATCTTTCTATGCATAAATTCAATTTTAATGAGAATAACTCTTTTGAAATAAAAATAAATTTCTTTATGCATCTTTCCATGCATAAAATCAAAATTGATGAGAATAACTCTTTTGAAATAAAAATAAATTTCTTTATGCATCTTTCTATGCATAAAATCAAAATTAATGAGAATAACTCTTTTGAAATAAATTTCTTTATGCATCTTTCTATGCATAAAATCAAAATTAATGAGAATAACTCTTTTGAAATAAATTTCTTTATGCATCTTTCTATGCATAAAATCAAAATTGATGAGAATAACTCTTTTGAAATAAAAATAAATTTTTTATGCATCTTTCTATGCATAAAATCAAAATTTGATGAAAGTAACGCTTTTATAATTAAAAAATTCTTTTATGCATAAATTCAATTTTAATGAAAGTAACACTTTTATAATTAAAAAATTCTTTTATGCATAAAAATCAATTTTGATGAAAGTAAAACTTTTATAATCAAAATATTCCCAATATGCATCCTTCTATGCATAGAAATTAATTCTAATGAAAATAACACTTTTATTATAAAAATATTTCTAATATGCATTTTTCTATGCATAGAATAAAAATAACACTTTTAGAATACACAAGCGGTGGGGATTACTCTTTTTGAATAATAAAAGATAAAACTTATTTCACAAAATTTAAGAAAATTTTGCCATAACCTCCTTTGTATGGCTGACCATTTTTTATTTTTTTCATTCTCAAGTTACTAAAAAATTATCCCAAATGATTTAAAGCATTCTAAACTAATCAAATTCCACTTTTAAAGAGAAACAATATGAAAAGTTTAATTCTAACAATTTGATTACATATCTAAGATAAAGAAAGGCTGAATTCAAGAATGAAGAGAGGGGGAAAGCCTTTCCAACAAGGCATAGCACATGCTTGCAAAGTTTGGTCACCATCGAGCATGTTTGGTTTATTAATTAGGGCCCAGTGCAGATGTTTCAAGTCTCTTAGTGCTCAAGAGGCCATGGAAAACTCGCTCTTTGCCATGCCATCGTACACAAACAAGCTCCAATGTTGACCAAACTCACCTAACTCACTCTTTGCCATGCCATCGTACACAAACAAGCTCCAATGGTGACCAAACTCACCCAACTTGCTCTTTGCCATGCCATCGTATACAAACAAGCTCCGAGGTGTTCCATAACTCACCCATCACCCATATCAATGTAGCATTGCAAAACCATAATCACTACCTCTCAACGATCCCCCTCAATGATACATTGGAGTGTCCATCAAACAAACATGTGTACGCGTGTCTACCATCTTAGACACCTAGTCCATTTTGAGCTGACTCGCTCACAACAGAACCACTGAGTCTGATTTGAACATAGAAGTTCAGGTGGGAACCAACCCATGTGCATACACCTCACACGTGCATCACTCATGCACACTTCATGGTAACCATTTTGAGCTTCTCGGTGAGCTTGGGCAGGGCAACCCTCATGACAATGGCTGAATACACATCTCATTTTGAGCATGCAGGCTTGGGCACAATTGCCCATCATTAATTGTCGGTGAGAATAAAAATTACAAAGTCTTTTTGGCCAAAGCCGGGTAGTGGACCCACCATGAAAAATAACATCCATAGGTTCATTTTGAAAAGCTGATAAAGCCAATACTTGGCTAATATTCTAAGACAATACATTCTATTGTGTGTGGATCAAAGTCACAAAACACCGTGTTCAAGCATATAAACAGGTTCTTAGTGTGTGTAATCAAGTACAAAGTATATGTTTCTTAAAAAGCATGTGAACAAGGGATTTATCAAAATAGACCCTTTGACATTTTGAAAGGTTGTAGACCTTTCCACAAAATTCAAAAAAATAATAATAATTTGTTGTTGGCTGCACCCGTGGGCATTTTCTTTGAACCTGCACATGCTGTAGGTGGCGTTGAATGCCCTCGTTATTGCGCCTGGCGACGGGTAGCTCAACCAGGGACCCACTTGCTCTGTAACTATAGGCTTCATCTTCTCCACAATGTACTCCACAAGTTCTATGGCGACCTTGCAATCTGTAGTATTTTCTGCTTTAGTCTTCTTTTTCATCACTCATGATGAGCTTTTCTCAAATCTTCCATCACAAGCTTGATTTAGCTTCTTTCTCATTCGCCTCTCTGCAGCTTTTTCATGCTACCTTTCTCTTTGTCGGCGGCTATAGTTGTTCATGCTGTGCTTCTTCATTTGCTATCACTCACCTCACTACCTGTGCTGCTTGGCCCCTGCTGCTGAGGCTTCTCTTGTTGCCACTTCCATTGATCTTTCTGCCACCATCAATGGCAGTCTTTGCTCCATCACTAAGTTTACAGTCACACTGATTGTTCCATCACTTATCTTTCCACTCAAGCTGTTCCTCCCATTGCTCAGCTCAAGCGATTACACTTGCTCATCACTAGAGCTATCCTTGTCTACAATGATGGCTCCAGTGCTGCCATACTATAGCTCTTTTCTTGCTGCAAATTTTCTCTTTCTTCTCTTGCCACAATTCTTTTGTCTTGTCAGATGCCTTGGCAAGACATACCTCCATCTTGAGGTACTCAATCACCATAAAAATGGTAATTTTGAGCTCTTTGATTACCTCTTCCATATTGGCTTCATAGATTCATTCTTGGCCTAGTTCAAGGCCACAAGCCATCCATCCTATATCTTCTATGAGCTTACCATTGAGCTCTCAAATTTGCATGCTCTGCAACAATTCAAGGGTGCTTATCCAAGTAGTTTCCCACAAGAAACCAAGGTGCCAAACATTTATGTGAAAGCCCTAGTCATTTCCACCACTTCACGCTCACCTTCATGAGCATACCATGAGCCATGCCTCAACTAACATGCTCCAATATGGGCTGCAACCAGCCCATAACCACTTGCCATTAACACAGACAAGCATGCACCTTCAATACGCTCCTTGCCCAAAATGCAAGAGCCATGGGATTCACAAATCCCACACATAGCCACCCTTCTCAAATACGAGCATTCTTCTATGCTCAACACCAAATTAGAGAAAAAACATCAAAATACCTTCACAAATCTCCTCGGAAGCTTCTCCTTGATGACACCGAAGAGTCCATAGCCTTCACACTTGCTGAAATCTCCATTTTTAGCTTCTTTCGTAGCACCATAATCTCCAAATCTCCATGAGCATAATCTCTCTCCAAATCGAATACTAATGACAATGAGTGTGCTAATTCTTTTCATGATAAATTGAAAATAATGCTTAATCAAATAACCTTATCTCGTTAAGAAAAACTATACATAGATATTCACCACCATAACCAAGAGCCCACCCAAGCTCTGATACCATGTTAACAATCTTAAAATGGGATTGATCATGGTGATAGACACAAGATTAAGTCTAAAATTAAGGTGGGTTATACCACACTAAAAACTCCATGACTAGAGAGAGAGAGATTGCATACTTAACACTTGTTCTCTTCTTTCTATTACATTCACAACAATGAACCATATAATGATATAGGCCTTCTAGCCTTATCCTACTTTAAACATCATCATCCATGTGGCACTCCCTTTTCCACACTCACTATACGATATTACATGTGGTATTCTTAACTTACCACAATATCTTAAACATGCTCCGATGGTCACCAAACTTTGCAAGCATGTGGGGAGGCCCCCCCCCACATGCTCGCAAAGTTTGGTCACCATCGGACGATGTTTAGGTTATCAATTAGCACCGAGTGCATATTTTTCAAGTCTCTCAGTGCTCGAGAGGCCCGTGGAAAATCATGCTCCAATGGTGGCCAAACTTCGCGATCATGTGGGGAGGGACATGCTCGTAAAGTTAGGTCACCATCGAAGCATGATGTTTGGGTACGATGGCATGGGGGAGAGTGGGATTTTCCATGGCCTATAATAACTGAGAGGGGGTGGTAGCCTAGTAACTATCTCTTTATTAAAATATACTAGTTTGAAAAAGGCACATAAAGGTTTCAAATTTTATGTGCTATCACTACAATAGTACATGTCCAAGATGCAACTATTTGAGCCACCTTAATATGCTTTCACCCATTAAGTATTAGGAAGCATTTTAGTGAAAGTTTTGATCTCTTTTGTATTTTTTAACGTAGCCTTTAGATGCTAATATTTTCACTTCCAATGACTTTTTTATTTTACTTGAGTAGATTAGAGTGTTAGAATCCATTTTAGTTAATTTAATTTTCAACCAAATTCCATTAAAAAAACTCTTAATTTTCACTAAATACACCAAGAGAGTGGTTAGTAAAGATAAAGAATGCAATAACTTAAAAATTAGAAGTTTTAGTGGTTTTTGGGTTAAAGTGAGCTTAGAAAGATGGACTAGGAGTGCATAGAGTGCATTTTGATGCAATAATGCCCCAAATTAACCCAAAAAACTCATAAAATTAAGGATTTTAGCTCTCTTTCACATAGTTATATATAGGAGAAGAGCCCATAATTAGGATCTTTTGCATAGTTATGTATAAGACAAGAGCCCATAATTAGTATCTTTTGCATAATTATGTATAAGAGAAGAGCCCATAATTAGGATCTTTTGCATAGTTATATATAAGACAAGAACCCATAATTAGTATCTTTTGCATAGTTATATATAAGAGAAGAGCCCATAATTAGGATTTTGAATAATCTTTAATCATTTTTTAATTTACATATTACACAATGTACATACCTTAGTAGTTCAATTCTTAATCTAATGATATGCTTATTTATGTAAATTAATTAATAATTAGTAATTAATTAAATCCTCTTAATCATTCCAAAAAGATAAAACATTAGTGAAAGGGTTAATCTTAGATTAACTCCTAATCACTATTTTTTACTATTCATTAGTGGCTAATGTACATTCAATGAGAAGATGCCTAGGGTGTTGGATAGGATCTACTTTTAGGGAGTCATATATGACATGTGTAAGGGGTGTGAAAAAGTGTCATAAAGTGTTGACTTTTTTACCTCCCACTTTTCTTTTTGGAAAAAACCTTCTCTTCAAACTAAATTAAAATTCAAAACCATCCCCTTCACATAAATCAAATTAAAAAATGAGTGTTACAAAACACTGAGCGAACATAACCGAGCCAGCTCCAGCCCCAAACTTGAGCGACTGCAAAAACCATATAGTGCTTTAGGTGATATGGTCTAGACTTCAATGTCAATATCGTGTTGGAGATATGGTGTTTGGTTATGGTGGTTATGATTTTTTGATTGAGATTGCTAAGAAGATCAATCGTGAGTGATGTCTAAGTTAGTGTTGGGAGTTGGCTAACTAGGGACAGGATCAGCTAGGGGTCAACAATGGTTAGTTAATGTCAAGATAAGTCAAGTAAAAGTGTAGAAGGGTAGAAATAAGACTTTTGGGCTGAGAGGAAGCCATTTAGGGTCAAATATGACAACCAAAAGGCACCAAAGTTAGACAGAGCTTTGTGAGCTCCATGGAGGATGTGAAACAAGGTCAGTTGGAAGTCAGTTGATGTTAGATAAGGGACTGTAGTGCTGAATCATTTTGGGATCTAAGGTGTTTGAGGGCTTGTAAGTGTCAGAGGACACAAAAGTGGAAAGGTCTGAAGTGAGTTGAGTCAGGGCTGCTGAATCAGTTGATGTTAGATAAGGGACTGTAGTGCTGAATCATTGTGGGATCTAAGGTGTTTGAGGGCTTATAAGTGTCAGAGGACACAAAAGTGGAAAGGTCTCAAGAAGTGAGTTGAGTCAGGGCTGCTGAATCAGACATGAGTTAGTATAGGCAGTCAACAGAGGGATGTTGAACCCTCTTTTGAGTCCTCCTCCAATAACTCCTCCTCCTCTAATCCTATACGAAGCTTGTTGACTTGAGCTGTAAAATAAATGGTTAGATAAGGCACAAAATATCCATACAATAATTTGCAGGTGTTGATACTTAGCTTAAGAAGTGTTGAGTTGAAATGATTGACAAGGCACAATTATCGACATAGGAAAATTAATTTGGCAAAGTTTTTATTATTACCTCGTGGTCCAAAGAGCTTGAAAAATACTTCCAATTTTGAAGAAGAATCCTTGAGAGTTTTCTCTATTGTTCGAAAGCTGTCTGATTTTTTTAATTTATTATTTATTTTTTAAAATAAAATATAATCATATTGTAAAGCTTATGAGGTTTACTATATATATATTGTAAAGCTTGGTTAAGACTTTGATAAAATCTTAGTTATATATATATATATATATATATATAACTAAGCTTTTATCAAAGTCTTAACCAAGCTTAGTTTTATATAAGCTTGGTTAATATATATATATATATAACTAAGCTTGGTTAAGACTTTGATAAAAGCTTAGTTATATATATATATATATATATATATATAACTAACCAAGCTTTATCAAAGCTTTAAATAAAGGGATTCACTCAAAATTACAGATGGCCTGCACAACAGAAATTGGAGGAAAACCGACATCTCTCATCACTTCTAGCCATGCTGATTGGAAGGAGAAGACTCACACCCAGCTCATCAATTGAAAAGAAACTCATAAAAAAAATTAAAGATTTAACCCCATAAAATTAAAGCTCTTGTTTCATAAGCTTTAATCAAAGCTTAGTGCTATTAAAAAAGAAATTCGTTTGCCATCGCCAAATGGAAGGGAGAAGAAGGCCTCCTCAGATCATCGTGTTGCCGCCGCCGCCGCTGGGTGGAGGAGAAGAGGACTAAAGTTTTTTTTTTAAATTTATGAAAATACCAACGCAGAGATTTGTGGAGAAAGGAAACAAGAAAAAGTTAGAGCCCTCCATTATAGAAATTGAGCAGAAGATAGGTTTAGCAATTTTGAAATCAGAGATTTGACCCTCTCAATTTGATGATTTCATCCATACGATTTGACCTTCTTAATTTGATGATTTCATCCATACAGACATATTATGAAGAGGATTAATGTTGAGTAAGGTGGTTTTGTGGTTTTAAGAAACCCACTAATGGTTTTACACCTAGCTTTACCCTTTGGGCAATAGATTGATGGGGATTTGTTGTCCAATGTTTAAAGACCACCAACTTATTCTTCTTCAAATTAAATTAAAAATTTACCAAAATCACTTGTGCCTTTGTCTCTTTCACCTGTTTGTCAAAGATTTCTCTTTGTCCACAAGTCTTTGACAGGCTTCAAGAAGATTAAATTAAACCAAAGCTGTGATACCACTATCAGTGTCACTCTCACAGGACCCTTTTCTACTTCTTGAAGAAAATAATTTAAAATCTCACAAATTACATCATAATTGAAACAAAGACTTGAATTAAATTGAAAAATAAATAACATAGCATAACACAAGGCAAGAGAATTAGAATAACATCAATATCAAGAGTAAAAGAGTAAAGGGTACACACAGAAGATAAGATTGGGTGCAATCTCCTCTCTCAAGTGTGTAGCTCCAAAGACAAGATTGGGTGTAATCTCCTCCCTCAAGTGTGTAGCTCCAGTTCCACGACTTGAATATTTAGATAATTTTATTCATAAAAATAGCCCAAGGAGCTAAGAATAGATGTGCGTACAAAATGGGCTTGCTTTTTTCCACTTTAGGGATATTGCTCTACATATTATTAACCATATAAAATCTCCTAAGGTTTGTACATATAAAAACCTTTTCCCAAATGTAGTTGCTAAAATAGGCCTTGTTACATAAAATATCTTTGTGCACATTTGCACATATGATAATCTTTTGCACATTTGCACATTCCATTAAACTGAATCTTGGTCAAATTCCATTAAGCATATTTTCTCTATGATTATTAATTCATCAAAAATATGATAAAATATATACCCGTAAACAGATTTTTTAGAATTACTTAAGGGGAAGTGCGTTGATGATCCGCATTATGCCCATGTGTGGAGTGTCATAGAGAAGAGGGGTCCCTTGACTATAAATAAAGATAGCCCTGTTCACACAAGACAGACACTTCCACTAGTGGTAAGTCTTGAGAAATGTCTCAAGGAGACATGTCACTACTACAAGTGATGAAAGAAATCGTTGGAAGAAATTTTCCATCGATAATGGTTACCTACTTTACAAAGGTAGAATATGTATATCTTCGGTCTCAAACATTAGGCGTCGTATTTTATATGAATGTCATAATAGTCCGAGTTCTGGTCATCCTAAAATATGGAAGACATATGCACTAGTTAAAGAGATAATTTTATTAGTCTGGATTAAGTAAGGACATCCAGGACTATGTCTTAAAGTGCTAAAAGTACGAGGTCAAGAAAGCAGAACGCCTAAAGGTAGGTGGTTTACTAAGTCCACTAGAGATCCCAAATCGTAAGTGGGAGAGTATGTCAATGGACTTTACAGTTGGATTACCTAAAAAACGAATAGAGGCCATGATTCGGTTTGGGTGGTCGTAGTAGATAGGTTGACAAAAATGTGTCAGATTATTCCAACAAAAACGACAGTGACTACACCTAAGTTAGCAAGGCTATTCATTGAAAATATCTATCGACTATATGGCCTACATGCCGATATAGTTAGTGATAGAGATACAAAGTTTAACAATCGTTTCTAGCATGTTGTGTTCAAGACACCATGCTAAGTATGAGTACGGTTGATCATCCTCAAAGTGATGGTCAAACCGAGAGAGTCAACCAAGTCTTGGAAGACATGCTACGAGCATATGTAAGAAAAAAGCAAACCAATTGGGAAGAATATTTGCCCATATTGGAGTTTGCTTATAATAGTGCCAAACATTCAACAATGGGATTATTCCATTTATGTTCATGTATGGTTTTCAACCACAAGCTCCAGTGGCTGTTGGACTTGAGAAAGAAAAGATACAAAAGGTTAAAGATTTTCTTTAAGATCTCTAGGAGATGACAAAAATCATAAAAAATAATGTTAAGGGAGTACAAGACTGTGCTAAACATTATGCAGACAAAGATCATAGACAAATCATCTTTGAAGAGGGTGACCAAGTGTTTCTAAAGGTTCCCACATACTCCGAATCTTTGAAAATGGGGAGAAGTCCGAAGCTATCTCCAAGGTATTGTCGTCCATTCACAATACTTAAAAAAGTAGGTAGTGTTGCTTATAAGTTAGCTTTACCTAAAAGCTCTAAAGTTCATCCAGTTTTCACGTCAGTAGACTAAAAACAAGTTGGGTGATGACGATAATCTCATTAGTCAAGAGATCCTAGTAGAACTTATTGAACCCCCATCCTTGAAAAGATACAAGGGAGAAGAGAGCTTAAGCTCTTACAAGCACACATACACTCACACAAATCCTAGAAGATAACACACAAGGTGAGAGGCTGAAAATTCTTCTTCTTCTGCACACAACAAAAGAGATCTACAAAGAAGATAAAGTGACTAATACACATAATAGAGTATATACAAGTGGTCCATAATGTGACACACTAAGTGGAGTGGGTAGGTGTGGACTAGTCGATGTAGTCCAACTGTAGAATCTCTAGTGAAGATATGTCGGTGCCAGCTATCAAACCCGCCAGTGATGTAAATGTCAAACGGTCATGCAAGCACCTCGTGAGTGCGTGTCAGCTCATGTTGAGCTTAACATCTCAACACTCCCCCTCAAGCTCAACTCTAGCTCATGAACTCCAAGCATATCTCGAAATTTGCGGAGCTTCTCAGGTCCCAAGGCCTTCGTGAAGATGTCAGCGACCTGATCATGTGTGTTGATGTAGGCCAAGTCGATGTCGCCTGCCAGACTCTCTCCCTAATAAAGTGGTAATGCTTAATGTGTTTCGTCCGCGCATGAAAAACTGGGTTCCTGACCAACTTTATATTGCTAAGATTGTCATAATATATGACAACCTTTCTCTCCACATGCAACCCTAAATCAGCATCTTGCATAACCAAGCTACCTCACACACTGCCACCGCAACTCCTCTATACTCTGCCTCTGTACTCGACAAGGCAACTGTGGGCTTCTTCTTGCTACTCCATGTCACAACAACACTCCCCAATGAAAACATAAATCCACTAGTAGATCTCCTGTCTGAGATGCTACCTGGCCAATCTGCATTTGTGAACCCATATAGCTCCAATGGTACACCTGCTGCATAATCAACAGTGGCCCTCAAATAACTGGCCAATCTGCATTTGTGAACCCATATAGCTCCAATGGTACACCTGCTGCATAAAACAATACATAATCAACAGTGGCCCTCAAATAACGAAGTGTGCATCACACACTCTCAAGATGTGGTTTGCGTGTGAAACCTGCGTAAACTAGCTCTCTAAGCCAACTGTGTAACTCAAATCTGGCCTGCTGATCGTGACATAGATCAAACTCCCCAACAATCTAGCTGTACATAGTGGGATCCTCTAACACATAACCTACATCCGCACTAAGCTTGCCATTATGATCTAATGGTACCAAGATTGACTTACAATCAGCCATCCCATACTAGGACAACATGTCCAATACATATTGTCTCTGTGTGATAGCCAAATACCATCAAGTGTGCGAATGACCTCAATTCCCAAAAAGTAGCACAGATCTCCCAAATCCTTCATCTCAAACTTTCTTTTGAGAAGACTTTTCACATGCTCAATCTCATCCAAGTTGTCACCCCCAACAATAAGATCATCTATATAGATGGTGATGATCACAATATTCTTATCACTCTTGCACACATACAAAGAGTGATCTACATCTGCCATATGAAAACTAATAGTGACAAGATACTTAGCAATCTTGTCGTGCCATGCTCGTGGAGCTTGCTTCAGCCCATACAAATCCTTACGAAGCTTACATACATACTCTGGGTGACCTGTATCCTCAAAACTAGGTGGCTGATCCATATACACTTCTTCTTTCAAGTCACCATGCAAGAATGCATTTTTTACATCTATTTGATGTAAAAGTCAGCCTTTAGCTACAGCCACTACAATTACAACTCTCACAGTCACCATCTTTCCAACTGGGAAAAATGTCTCCTCATAATCAATCCCATGTGTATGTGCATATCCTTTGGCTACCAATCTAGCCTTGTACTTGTTTATGCTACCATCATTGTTTTGTTTCATCTTATACACCCACTTATTACAACCAATAGCTTTCTTGTCTTCAGGCAAGAAAGCTATTTGGTGCCATTGCCTTCAGGCAATGGCACCAAATCCCAAGTCTCATTTTCATACAATGCATCCATCTCCTCATCCATAACTTTCTCCCAACACACATTTCCAATAGCCTCATCAAAACATGTGGGTTCTACAACTTGCACAACGTTTGCCATTTAAGCATAATGATGTGCCACATAATCATCATAAGTCAATCTATGCACATGGTTTTTGACTCTTCTAGATCTTCATAACTTTGCATTCATGGCTTCCATAGCCTTCTTCACACCAGGTGTCCTCATTGTTGGAATCCCATTCTCCTCATCAAGGCTCATCTCCGAGCCACTAGACTCTCCATCAACAAGAGAATTCCATGCATAAATATCCGGCATACCAAGGGGCTCAACCACTTTCTCTTCACCTTTATGTGATGTACCAAACTACATTTCCAGGAATGGTATTATGACACAACCTGCCACTCTATGGTCTATCAATAGAACCGCTGGATGAGGACTCTCCTAGTCCACTCAATGACTGTGATTGCTGACTTGCATTCTATGCAACCACGTTTCCACTTACATTAGCCCCAACATCTCTTTCAGCAGCATACTAGCTACTCATCTCATCAAATACAACATCCCTGCTTACCAATCAATTCACATGTAGCAAGATTATAGCATCTATATCCTTTTTTCTCAAGGGAATGCCCAATAAACACACATTTTTTTATCTTTGGATCCAGCTTAGTACGCAACTCAACTAGCACATGCACATATGCAATACATCCAAAAACTTTTAAGTGGGACAAATCAGGTTTCTTGCCAGTAAACTTCTCCTCTGGTGTTACATCATGTATGGCTGCAGTAAGAGTCTTGTTTATGATATAAACTGCTCTGTAGACACAGCCTCAGCCTAGTAGCTATGCGGCATATTCTTCTTTGCCCATCAATGCTCGTGCTATCTCTGCAATGTGCCTGTTGTTTTTCTCAACAACTCTATTTTGCTGCGGAGTGTATCTACATGTAAATTGTCTCTGAATGCCATTCTTTCGCAAGAATTCAGAGAACTCATTGGAGAAGTATTCTCCCCTCCATCTGACCTTAGGCACTTCACATGCTTTCCTATCTATTTTTCAGCCACCATCACTCTGAAATTCTGAAAATGAGTGAAAACTTCACTCTTCTCCTTCATGAAATACACCCACACTTTCCTCGTGTGGTCATCAATGAATGTTATGTAGTACCTACAACAATCCATAGACATAGTCTTCGCAAGACCCCATACATCTGAATGCACAACATCTAGTATATTCTTACTCACATTTTTGTCATGTGGAAATACATGCTTTGTTTGTTTTCCAAATTGACATGCTTCACATACTTTTTGCATACCTTCAACTTTAAACTTAGGTAGCCTTGTCACAATTTCTTTAGTGTGCATAGACTTCATGCTTTGCACATTTACATGCACAATTCTCATATGCCAAATGTCTGTATCTGCAACAACTTCTAAACCATTTGCAAACATTGGAGCACTCACTTCAGGCATATTTACATTCAATATAAACATTCTGTCCACTCTGTTGCCTTTTGCAACCAACCTGCACTTATCTTTAAAGTCTTCTACAACATAACAGCCCCATCAGGGTTGAACCGGACCTGCAAACTATGCTCAATCATTTGGCCAACAGAAACTAGATTCTTTGTAATGTTCAGAATATGAAGTACATCTACAAGGTACTTCACCTTACCATCCTGCATAGACAATGACACATCTCTAACATGGGAAATTGGATGAGCTGTGTCATCCCCTGTTTTAACAAAACCTGGTCTTTCAAGACTCTACTTCCTTGAACCACTCACCATGACTTGTCATGTGGTTCAAAGCACTTGAATCAACATACCATTCATCATCCTTACATGCTGTTACATCATTTCTAGACACAACATTAACTACATGTTGCATAACAAACCTCTCATTATTTCTGCTAGAGGATGCATAGTTATTTTGCTGCACTTTTCCATTTCGCATGCCATTTTTCTTCTCATAACAATCTGCTTGCACATGTCCAGGCTTACCACAATAAAAATAGCCTTGTGTATCATTATGCTGCCTTTGCCAATTACCATGACCTATTTGACTCCCCCTACCTCTATACTGGCCTCTTCCACCTGTGTGTTGTTGTGAATCGTGGGACTGTTTCTCTACTGCTGACCATAATTGTGATTACCTGTTCGGCCACCACCTTGGCCACGTCCATGATCTCTATCTCGTTCTCTACTTAAACTTGTGTAGAAGGCCTGCTACTCTAAACTTTTTTGTTGTTGTGAAGACTGTTGATTTTCACCCAAATTCTTCTCTTCAATAATCATCATTGACACCAAATCTGTGAAGTTGGGAATGTTCTCCCGAGTCTAAATAGACATCTTGAACGCCTTGTATTATGGCCCGAGACCACGTAGACACACTTCCACCTTATTATCATTATCAACAGAAACACCAATAGATGCAAGGGATTCCACAATGCCCTTGATCTTCAAAGCATAATCATTCACAAACATATTTTTCTTCTCCACAATATGAAGCTCATTCTTCAACTAAATCTTTCGTGCCTTGGTGTTAGTTTCATATAGCTTTACCAAGGTGTCCCATGCCTCCTTAGGTGACTTGGCATCCTGTATATGCCCAATCATATTGTCATGTATGCTGATAGAAATTTGTAAGCTTTAATTAATAAAGCTTACATTGACTCAAAGCTTTGTTAAGCTTTAATACTAAAGCTTTGATAAGCTTTATACAACAAGCATTAAATATATATATATACATACACACACACACACACACACACACACACACACACACACACATATATATATATATATATACCTTATCCCATTACCATCTACCTCTCTCTCTTTTTTGTGCATTTTTGTGACCAAAAAATTCAAAGAGAGAAAACCCATAGCTTCTTTAAAGCAAGTTTTCTGCTAAAGGGCCTTAACCTTTTTTTATAAAGCTTCCTCATCCCTTCAAAAGAAAAACTTTTTGAGAAAACTCATCACTCCCCACAAAAGGCAACAATTTAGAAAGAAAGGTTGCAATGGTTGCTTTACCCATTCCGCCCATAGTTCAAGAACAAATCTTAGCGCTTCAAGAACAAATTGCTAATGAACGAGAACTCTGATGCAAATTAGAGCATCAAGTCAAGCGTACCAAATGCAAACGCGATGCTTATGATTCTTTCGAATCAAATGACGAGGAAAGTGATCAAGTTAGATGCACTGTTAAAGCTACATTGCGTACTCAAAATTCTAAGAAAGACTCGCGAATTAGTCGAAAGGCATTCACTTTCCAAAATTATGATGGAAAGAAGGATGCACGAGTTCTCATTGCTTGGGTTAGCCAACTAGATGGCTATTTATCTGGTGAGAAGTTCTTGTCCTGTTGGGAGTAGTTGACTTTCTCACACATTTAGAACAGAGTATCAATTGAATGCCGAATATCTGCTTTAACATTCCTTGAATCACCTTCATGGTCTTTCACTGCATTATGCAGCTTTTTCCACTATTGGTATTCAATTCTGCTTGTATAGGTTGTTGTATATTGCTTTCCTAACTTTGTGGGTTTGTGTTGTTGATTATTCATTGGCTTGGAAAGAGATCTTCTTGCCTCAACACCTCCAATAGAGGGCTTCATTGGGACTTCCTTTTCATTAGATGACTTTTTAGTGTCCTTCAGAATCTAGACATTACGTCCATATAGTCCAATTTTAGATAGCACCTTCTCCAATGCACGGATGGATTATTTCCTCTTTGCTACATTCTTGATCTTCCAAGCAAAGCCAATATAGAGATATACCAGTTTCTCTATGATACAACATAAAGCATAAAGTGTGCATATATGAACATTAAAAAGAGGAATCTCAAACACTGGTTTAAAGTTCTCATCCAAAATTTGTCTATTCGGTGGTCGTCTCCACCACTTAGAGTCCATCACCCTTGCGGAGTCTCCATGCAGTAAAGGCATGGAGACTTTACATTGGCCCCTTTGCTGCACTTAAATAAGCACTTTAGAGTCTTCAAGTCACCTGCAAGATGCCATTCAACTTGAAAGTCCCCCCCCCCTTTTCTCTACATGGAGCATCCTGGTTACATTCATCTGTTCTTTGATGAGATTGGGGATATGTGTTTGATGAAATACCCAAAACAAGGATTCATGGTCCTCTTTCTTGACCTCAAATGAACCTAGCCACCAGATGTTTATCTCAGACTACATGCTAAAATACTTTGGATCATCTCTACTGCAATTAGAAAGAGCCCTATTCATAAGTGTTATTGTGACCCTTCCATATTTTTCTCTTTAATAATCTTGCAGCTTGATGACAAATTGAAGTCTTGTCTCCTCAAATGTAATATCATAGAAATCCACCATTATCTTTTGCAAGAGCTCCAAGTCCATGAATATATTGTTGTGTTCATTGTAGAATATGCTTCCACCTTCTCCCTTAAACTCTCCTACAATGTGTTATGAGTGACCAACATAGTGAAGCTGTTCTGTGTTTAAATCCTCCCTATGTCTCCAAACTTTTGTAGGTGTTGGAAGCAGATTTGCTTTATTGCCTTTGGCCTCAAGGACTGATGACACTGACTTCTAGATGGCACTATAACCCTTACGACTGTCTCCACTTGAATCCATGGTGGATTGAATATCCGCAACCGAAAACTGTATTGTTGGTTACAAATTCATCCACTATATCTTGTTGAACCACCTTGAACTTCTTCTCCTTTATCATTTCTCTTGTCATTCTTGATGTTACTAATGATTTCATTTGCTTTGCTGGATTAAGATTGGGATTGATATTCTATTTATCAGGATGTATGACAACCCTACAAATACAACACTACTCATTACTAACAGAGAACATGTAAATCACAAAACAGTCCTGCAAATAAAATATTATTAGCTGGCTAATATAAAAGACATGTGAATGGGAATGCATTGAGTGCAATCTTACCTTATGGCTTGGATCCTCTTCTTCAAGCCTCCAAAACCGGGCCTCATGTTCTTGACGTTTTTGAGCTTTCTTCTCCGTATGCGCAGTCCAATGCTTGTGTCTATTTCGCTGTATTTGCAGAGGTCACTTCTTAGTTTGTTGATTTAACACTCTTGTTCTTCCAATCTAACTTTTTGTGTCTTGCATTCAACAAACAATCCAAGAAGCTCAGTTGCTAAATGTTGTGAATAATGCCTCTCTCTTTCTTGCATGTAAGAAATTGACTTGCAATATCCTAGAGTAAGCCTTTGGCGCCATCACCTACAAAATGCAAGAGAGTTGTGGGATTTGAAAACGGAGGATGTGAATCAATACGGGGGTCAATAGGATAGATGGAGCCATCACACCAAAGATCTATGTGTTGCTTCCGCAACACAACAACCTCATATGATCTTTAACATCTGATGAGAGCAATAGTTAACCACTTCTGCATTTTTGAATGGGCACATACTCACTCTCTAGATCAATGTGCAGATGGTACTTTCTCTTAATGCTTTCATGATTAGACTCTTCAATAGAATGAGTGTGTACATGGTTGTTCTCCATTGAAGTGTTCCAAAAATGAGTAAGTTGGATATGAGGCAGAGTGAAAGAATATGTCTCGCTATGGTGAGAGAAGGCTTGCATTTGTCTTTTGAAATCAGAGATGAAGGTTCTCATTCCCTCCAAACTGCCGTGCAATAACATCCTCCTGAGCTAACTTTATTCTTGCACTTTCGAATGTATCAATTAAAAGAAGGTTCCATTGAACTTTATGACGGCCGCCTAGGAGAAGATTTACCTCTTGCACTTTTATGACTCTTACGTTCTCTTCATTTTAACATTTGAAGATTTTTTTTAGAGAGAGAAAATAAGAATCGATGATTTTCTTACAAGGCCCTACAAATAATCTCCAAAATGTCCTAATGTTTGTAGAAGATGACAATTGGACCAGATGATTCCAAGGAGTTTAAGGAGGTGATTGGTATATTCTATGCACAATCAACAACATTGTAATCTTACCTCCTAAAGGTAACATCTAACACAGTGATTCTGCACTCAATGATATCATCATGGTGAGTTCTCTTGAGATGCCATGACTCACCTATAACTGAGTCATCCAATCCTCAGATGGACACTTGCATTGATACGTAATCTTTGTTTTCTTTAATACTTCACAGGATCCAAACAAATGTGCAAACAAACTAAATAGAACAAACCAACTTAGATGCACATCTCTAGAGCCAATGGAGGGTTTCATGGCAGCATGAACATCAATTTTTATCTTTACCCGACATGCTTCTAACATGTCTAAGCTAGGATTATACCATTCCTGGTGGCTAGACAACGGTGGTAGTGGAATGTACTCCAAACTATCTCTTCACAATATATGTGGAATCATAAAAGTAAACATTCTGAGATACCAATTCGCTTGCACTCTTGTTGTCATAGATCAAGGCACCTATCTCTACATGCAAAACATTTAGCTTTCCACTTAAGCACTTTACATTTTGCCATTCATGCAGAGTTGATGGATATAAAGCTGCAAGCAGCAACAAACATGCTTGTATTAAAACTCTATCTAATAACCATGGACTCAAAGTACAAGAACACAAAGCACAAAGATATAAACTTACTGTTAGACTTATGTCTCACAGTGAAGTTGTCATCACCCAGTAGAATCTCTTTGTGCATATAACATGCTAAATGAAAGCCTCTGTTATTATACCATTGGTGCGTCTCCTGAACTCTATGATCCTACCTTTTCATTGTTTGTTGGGGTCTGTTACATCTTTGAGCTTGACCTTGAAACTCCCACGAGTACTTGGTCTCATTAAAATCCAATTTAACTTACTGTATTGATCAGGGATCTAATTACCTTCATCATCTCTCCTATTAAACACCTCCACTGTGTGAATATTACTGATATTCCTCCTCCTTAAAGACATCTACAATAAAAAACAAAGCACCAAATTAACAACGTTAGACTGCATGATTAATAAATATCTATGTTCCTCCTTACTGTATTGATCAGGGATCTAATTACCTTCATCATCTCTCCTATTAAACACCTCCACTGTGTGAATATTACTGATATTCCTCCTCCTTAAAGACATTTACAATAAAAAACAAAGCACCAAATTAACAATGTTAGACTGCATGATTAATAAATATCTATGTTAAGATTGTAAGCAACAAATAAACATTATAACAACAACAAGAAATAAACAAAAACCTATTGCTTTGATTCACACAACCTTGTTGCTTACAAATTTATGAAAATGAGCATAAACACATCAAGACAAAACATAAACAAACCCTAAACCTATGATCATTAGTCACAGCTCACAACCTTGCTCATGTGAAAAATAAATAACAACACATCAAGACAAAACATAAACAAACCTATCTTACATCAAGACAAAACATAGATAAACCCTAAGCATATGATCATTAATCATAAGAATTTGATGCCACTTCAGATCAAAATAGCTATTTATGGTGCAAAGAAGAGAATGTCATTTAAAATCTTATCCTTTCTAGCAATCGCCTCATCCTGTCAAGTTTTACCGAGCATAGTGAACACATAGTCTATGTGACACTTTAAGAGGCGGTCAAAGTTTTACCGGGCATAGTGAACACATAGTCTATGTGACACTTTAAGAGGCGGTCAAAGATATGCATGAAAGCATGCAAAGTACAAAAGTCAACATTCCTAAGGGAAAGGAATTATGGGGTTCCAGCTATTATCCCTTAAGTCCCTATTTGGAGGAGCCAAATATAGGTGATGAAAGGACACCACTGTCCCACTCTCCCTCACAATTTCCTATTTCCTCACATTCCTATTCACCATTGGCCGTCCCCCTGTGTTTCTTCTTGGTTTTTTGTTTCAATCCATGCATGCACCAAGGACATGGATGAGCTATATTTACACCTTGAGTACAACCCAGCATACACTTTATTGTCTTCAGATCCCTGCCAAGATGCCAATCAACGTCAAAGCTCCCTAAACCATCAACATCCAGCTTCTCACTCCCTATTTGTGACTTTATCACATCACTTACCCAAGGCAATCTCTCAAAGACTCATGATAGCACCTCGTGTGTCTCCTTTTGTTAGACATATATTAATTTAGTCCGAGGCACTTAGGCCTAGACCGGACATTACTAGTGTGTGCACGGGCAGGCCCCTGTCCGTGCACACACTAGTAATGTCCGGTCTAGGCCTAAGTGCCTCGGACTAAATTAATATATGTCTAACACCTTTAGGAACCTCAAATGCTCCTAACCACCATATATCTTTCTCTAATTGAACATTGAACAATGGTTTAGTGTGTGAAATATTGTCATTCCCTTACTCTTGAAAATTAATTGTGCTCTCTCCCTCATCATCGGGCCCTTCTACAATAATGGTAGCAGATGAAGATTTAAAGGTTGCCGCCATAGCGTGGTTCATGAGTGTGACGCTCATTCTCTCTAGCCTTCTTCCCTTCACAATCTAGCACTCACGAGACCTTGGAACCTATAAAACATGAAAAATCAAACAAAATGTTAAGTTGTTCCCTGCAAATGAGCAAAGACCTAATGCGTACAAGGTTACTTGTGTTACTTACATCTAGAAGGCAACCCATAGAAAAATATCATTGCCTTTTGCAGCTTTTGCATTTCAACAAAAATGTTGTTAAACTCATTGAATTCAAATGAAACATTACCATCCACAGTCTTCTTCTTTCCCCATGCTGCAATGGTAAGTGTATTGTTGATGTGGTAGTAATCCCCAATCCTACATTTTACATCTTCATTGCTCACTTCCTCTGCTAGATGAACCCTCTTTGGTGGAGGAAAAAGGTTGTGTGTGATACCTTTCTTACGAAGGATGCCTCCTAGAAATTGATGAAGAGATTTTTAGCCCTTTGTGCTAATGCCTACCTCATTGCATGCATTAACAACATCAACACTACTGATACTTGGGAAACCTCTTGTATGATTTCATGGGAAACAGCCATATGTATCTATCTTCTTGCAACGAGGATCCCTAATAATTTTAAGCACATGCTCCCTCATTGTGAAAGAGTGCAAGAGCTCATTACAATCCTTGGTTTCATCAGAACTTGTGGCATCTTGAAAGAATACTCTAAAAACCAACAAAATTATATTGACATTACATAAGTGCACACATGATTTACATTGGCATTTTGAATTGGAAGTGCTAGAGAATAAGAAAGAGGAGCCATACCGCACTACTTGAATTCTCTGCTTACAAGCCCCACCCCCCCAACGGCAAGTGTTTTGATGCGGTTGAGTGGCCTCTTACGCTCCCTAGCTCCAATAGGAGTGCTTTTCATGTGGGAGATGGTCTGCGTAAGCTTTTCCACACACGCTGATCTCTCTTGATTTACATTCTCAAGCTTCTTGATTTTTTCTTGAGCCTGAAGTAGGCCTTGGTGTACACTGGCAAGGTTAACTTGGGGCATCTGCAACTGTGATGACAAGTAGAATACTCTACCAGCGTCAGTTGTTGCTAATCTCATGCAGTAGTCGAGCATCCCATTCTCACCATCTCCCATATACTGAATAAATGATGGTAAGTCTTTGAAAGTGGGTGGGTAATGCACTCTTGGGCTAGCTGGGTATAGATGCCCATAGATCCACATTAGTGTGACCCCCTTGTCTATATACATTCCTCTCGTGTTCTGTGAGATGAACCTTGCCCGAAGTTGCATACTCTTCCAACACCCTCACATGCAAATCCACCTTACGTCGATTCAATGGCACATTTGTGTTAGTGATTTCACGCAATGCCATGCTTAGAAGGAGTTGATAGTGAAAAAGAAGAGGGAGGCCCTAAGATCACAATAGAGAGAGAGAGAGAGAGAGAGAGAGAGAGAGAGAGAGAGAGAGAGAGAGAGAGAGGGATAGGAGTTGAGATTAGACAGAGTGAGTGCGTGCCATAACCTTCCAAGGAGTTGAGATTAGAGAGAGGGAGGATACAGTCACAGGAGGGAGAGGGAGAGAGAGAGTGTGTGTGTGTGTGTTTGTAGGCCATTAGCTCACACTAGAGAGAGAAAGGAAGGAGGTAGAGATAGAGATAGAGAGAGAGAGAGAGAGAGAGAGAGAGAGAGAGAGAGAGTGGGTTCAATTTTGGGAGGAAAAGAGATTGAAATTTGACTTTTTGACATATATATATGGGTTTGGGATAACTTTTACTTAGTTGCGAGATTGATAATGTGGAAAATGACAAGAGATCTCTGATTTGGTTGATTTGGTGGGGAAGTGGAGGCATTAAATGTGTGGGATCCCACTACCCCTTGCGCGCATCGGATTTCCGATTGCTGGCAGCGGAAGCAGCTCCCTCTTGCACGGGGAAGGGTTTCCCACTCGGGGCCTCGCCCTCAAATGTCCGGGCACGAGAGTAAGCTGGTGGCCATTCCGAAAACCGAAACCGGGAAAATTTTCCATGCCCGAAAAACGGGGACGATTCCACCATTTTGAATTTCTTAAATGAATTTTTCTAACGAGGGCAAGATACTGAACTAACCTTCATCTGAATAAACCAGATAGAAGGGAAACTATTACAGACTTAACTTGAAGGAATCAACGCTTTTTTCCTAATTGAATCAGGTATAGCCGTTGATCTATTGATTTGAGAAGTCTTCAGGTTATTATTTAACTATTCGAGTTCTAAGCGTATTCCTATTGATCAATTTTTTTATTAAAACTCTACTGATTTCAGCCTAACCCCATCCGGCCCATGGGTTAGCCACCACCCAACATTGGAATTGGTAGAACTAGACAAGTACTCACCCACCCATAATTGAATGCCTTTCTTAACTTTTGCTTTAGAATACAGATACGCACACACTCCTCTTTAAACTTTAATTTACAAAACAATCCATTAACAAACAATTATTGGTTACAGATGTCATAACTCAAAATTTTCATTCAATCCTTGTTTCTCACAAAACAGTATCACTCTGGACTCTCCGTTGAGACCACCAGGTCAGCAAACGAGATCCAATAATAATAGATTATAATAATTTTCTCTCGCCATCAAACATATATATATATCTTCCACAACATACGCATGGGTGTCCTAAGCACCGCGAGCTCGTGCATCACCTGGTCCAGGATCCTCCTTAGGTGTTATGGCACTTCACTCAGGGACCGCTTCGTCGGCCCTTGCCCATCGTACCGGAAGCACACCATTTTACACCATACCCACGCTGGTCAAGACCTGGGTAGGTTTTTGTTGCGTGAGCCGTCCTTTGAACACTCCCCGCCAACTGTTGCAACGGAACTTCCCTTAGAAAAACACATATACCAAATGCTCCCTCCAGCATTCTGGCGTAAGAGAGTCCTTTAAGAAAACAGGGTTTCTATGCAAGTTTTCAGTTTTGATTTTCTTTTGAATACAATGAGTATATCTTAATTCCGTATCCCAAGACTTCTAGATCACAGGTCTGGATTCCCAAGAGAATTCCTCGAATTCTGTAATCTTGATCCTCATATCAAAATCAAAGTTCTCAATTTAATTTCAGATTCGGTGGGTGATTTGATTGAATTTTCCTGAACTGTTCACATCATCTTTTCTTGAAACTGACGAAGGAGATTAAGTCCAGGCTGATTCAGGGTTTAAGTATGGAAAGGTTCTCCTTGAACTATCTTTCTCGAAGGGTAATATTTCAATTACTACTTTACTGAATTTCATTCATTGAGTATTTTGCTTAATTGAATTCAAAATTAGTCACGAATTTCATTCATTGAGTATTTTGCTTAATTGAATTCAAAACTAGTCACGAATTCCTATGAGGAATAAATTAATCATTTATCTAAAACTCCGACTTCGATAGTTTTTTTGAATTTTCTCATTACCATCTTAGAGAATATGAAATGGTATAATTTTCCTTCACTGAGTATTTACTTATTCATTTTCCAATATTCATGGATTTAAACATAGGATTAAAGAGAACTCTTATTTTGATATAATAAGGGCACTCGCCATGGTGGTGGCAAAGTCAAGAGTAATGCGCTCCATGAAATGTTCAACTGGTTTTATCGCGTTCTGGTTGGCAAAAAAGGCAGAAAAGTCACGGTAATTTGTCTCTTAGGCGTCAAATAATGAAAACTGTTAATGCAAGAAGAACTGAAGGATACAACAGAAATGCTAGGGAGAGACTACGGCAGTGGGTAGCAAGCAAGCGTCGGTGTGGTTCCTCATGGGCTTAAACTCTCTGATTATAATCTTTTTGTGTTTTTAAATTTTCTAAAAGTTTTAAAAAATTATATTTATAGACATATTTAAGTCATTTTTCATTTATAGCCACCACATTTCAATTTCTTCTTTGTGCTCTACTCTCTCTTGCCCTCCCACTATCTCTTGCACTCGTACATACCTAGGCCATGCCAGAAGAACAGGAGCAAGACTTGTGGTTTTTCGATCAACTCGGCCCACTACCTGCTATAGCAAAAAGGACAAATCTACCTATAGTAACAGAGCAAGAGGCAAAGGAGATGAGAGAAGAAGAGCGCAAGAAGGAGGCCAAAGAAGCGCAACGCAGGAAGGAAGCTGAAGAAGCAGAGCCTAGTAGAGAAGCAGAAGAAGAGCAGCGTCGAAAAGAAGCCGAGGAAGGTCAAGGGCAACCACCGGAGATTGTTATTGAGGCCGACACCCTAGAACAGCTAGAGGTTATCTTACAGACTCGCTTATAGAACAGGGAGGTCGAGCTCTTGTCCTATGGCATCACGAAAGATACCATTGACAAAGAGTTTGCTCTTGTGAGGGCGGCTTGGGAGACAGAAATGCAAAAGAGACAGCAGCCCAAAGAGGACACAAGGAGGGCAAGCCAAGCACAGCCACAAGCAGCCACAACATCCAGACGTCCAGTCAAGAAGTGTGGCAAAAGAATGGAGGGCAAGTTTCGGGACCAGCAAGAAGAGGAAGAGCGTGCACAAAAGAAAAAGAAGTTCAGGTCTGAACGACCACCGTGGGAGAATCAAAGACCACCACCGCCTCCACCAGTTACAAAGAAGAAGAGAAAATGGAGGCCAGGGACAGTCGCGCTATGAGAGATTAGGAAATATCAGAAAAGCACAGATCTTCTCATCCCCAAGGCACCATTCTCTCGACTGGTGAGAGAAACAATGGAAAAATTTACTGACAGGGTTGACCGCATACAGAGCACAGCTCTTGAAGCTCTTCAAGAAGCTGCTGAAGATATTGTAGTTTCTATTTTTGAAGACTCAGTGCTGGCTATGGTACATGCCAAGAGAGTTACTTTGAAGCCTGTAGATATGTCCCTAGCCCTACGTCTACATTTAGAGCGTAGCCTTCTACCTCAATAGGCTAACCCACTTTGTAATTCTCCCTACAAAATTTTGTAATGTTCCCAAATTCCTTTGTAGCATTTTCACACATTAATGAAAGCTTTTTGAGTTGTGTGACATTCTTTGTTGAGTCCAATTTTTTTTGTATGCTCAGTGCCAATGAACATTTCATTAAAAAAATATAAAAGCACTATACACACAGGAAAAAAAACACACACACACACACACACATATATATATATATACACACACATACATATATACACACACATATATATACATATACAAATATATATACATATACACACATATATATATATATGTACACACACACACACACACATATATATATATATTTATATATACAAAAAAGGTAGAGCCTATAAAGTCACCTAGAGACCCTTATAGAGGGCCTTATGAGCCTCAAGACCAAAAATAAATAAATAAATAAATAAAATGCCATGTGCGCTACGGCGCGTTAATCGCTAGTTTGACCAGGTCAAAATGTCGATTTCCGTGCCGTAGTGCACATGGAATTTTTTTTATTTTTTTATTTGATATTTTTTGTCTGGTGAGGCTCATAAGGCCCTTTAGGTGCCCTAACAGCCCCAAAATCTTATAATATCTTATGTCTTATATATATATATATATATATTTTTATATATATATCTTTCAATAGCCCCAGAATATTATATATATATATATATATAGGTACATACACACACACACATATATATGTATATATATACATATATGTACATATATATACATATATGTGAGTGTGTATACATCTATAAATACAACATTTTTTCGTACCGCTCTAACCCAATCTCGATTACTTTTTTTAATCACAATCACATTTAAAATGAATCCTAAACAATATTTTCTATGAACACATGAACAAAATCTTAAAATTGCGAGGCTTGAAATGGTATATCACAAGTACGCCAGGAAAAATCACAACTTACAACGCACAACAAAAAAAATTTATTAAACTTGGAAGAGAAGTTTGCATTACATCTTTTTAATAAGCTCTTGGAAGAGCTGAGGAGAGAGAGTTCTAGAGGCTGGTTTTTGGCCTAAGCTTTGGAATATATCACTTGGCTCATTGATTCCTTGAGCCTGAGAAAGGGCACAATGGCCTAAAACTGAGCCGGGATGCTTGCCCGTAAAGCAATACAAGGCAGCTTCCCTAGCTACCAAAATACATTTATTTATGTTCGAGGCTAAGGGGTTCTCCGACAAGACTGCACTAAGTGCTTTACATTTTAGGAGCTCGGCATAGGCGATCTCTGAATAGTCTAAATGAAAAACCTGCACTATGTCGGCTATGAGGGCAGGTATGTAGTGCCAAAGAGATGCATCTCGACCCTCTGACTTTGGCCGCGTTCCTCCTACGTGCATAGCAAACTTGTCCACTTCAAAAGCAGTCTGTCAACATGTCAATATAGAAGTTAGGAAGCGTGAAATGATACAACTAAAAATAATTTGCTTTACAACTAAGAAGTTAGGGCATACCTCAGTTGCATCGTCACTTGCAACTAGTCATTTGTCAAGTTTATGCTTCCTTGGTCTTGAGCATCGCCAGCAACCAAGGGCATGTGTGGTTCAAAGGCAGCTACGCTCTCATAGAATTGCACATCTTGCTTTATTTCAACGAGCGCTTTGGCCACTACATCTTCCAAGGAACTGCTACCAATATCGTATGCAAGCGCTTTTGTGAGGTTGTCATCTTCAAAAGAGATTTTCACTTTCCCTTTGTCTTGACATTCACGGCAATAATAGACAGTGCCTCATCCTCGCGAAACCCGAGTGTCTTGGCAATGTCATCCAAAAATAAAAATTATTTCCCATCAATAATGATTGGATGCAAAGCCATGATAACAAGGTCTGGGACCTCCTCAAGTACTTCATCCCCCTCTAGAACTAGGTCCGAAACCTCCTCGGGGACATTCTCTTGTAGAGCCACCAATGCCATTGAGGCCTCCCATTGTTCTGTAACATTCTCTTCCTCAGCATGGGCCTCTTGGACCTGCTCCATTAGCTTTACTTTGCCCTTTTCTTTTTCCTTGCCACTTTCTTTCGCCACACCCTCTTGTAACAAAAGGACCAAAACCATGTCCCAACTCAGGAAAGAAGTGCCGATGTTGCCCATTTATAGATCCAAGAGTAAGTCTTCCTCCTCATTCCTGTAGTCCTTTTCTATGAGGGATTTTAAAAACCTTGTTAGGCGAAATCTAAAATTCTTGTCTTCACTTGATGAGGTCAACTGGAACCCATAGGCCCTCATCACCCCCCTCAAACATGATGGAGTACGTGCTGATGTGTTCATCCATATACTGAATGACATCTGTAAAAGCATCCGTGTGTAGATGCATTGTTGCACGCACATCAATTGCTCCCTCAAACATAGGGACGATCTCATCAACCCTATGAAGTAACTCAAGCTTTCCTAGCTGTGCAATAAGTGCGTCAAGTAGAGGTGCCATGACTATGAGTGATTGCAAGAAATAGAGAATGTGTGATACAGAAAGGTGTGCGAAATTGAGAGCAAGTGTTAGGAGAGAACGATAATTGTCAATTGATGAAAATGAGTAAAGTATCGTTTATAAATGGACGACCTTGTTATAAAAATTTTAAAAACTTTTAAAATTTTTAAGTACCAAAATTTTTTAAAAAAATGGTATGCGAAAGCAAGAATGATCCTTCCATCGCAAGGTCATTTCTAATTTACTAGTGGCTCAAGCCACAGATGCTTGTGTGACCAACCTTACACTATCACAAAAAAAATAAAACTTGCACAAGACAATTGAAAAACCTCAATAAGATAGTGAGGCAAAAAAATTGAAATTGTATTTACTTCAATTCAAGATTACATATCCAGTGGTTTGATAGCTACACAGCCAGGGAAAGTAATTTCTCTACAAAGAAAAGATCGTTCCTGCCTTTTGTGCACTACTCTACCATTGATTATCAAAGCAAAATCACCACTCAGTGAGAATCGAAGAACTAAGTAGTCACGTAAGTTGGCAAGGGACCAGTCATCATCACAGCAACATCTTCTACATCCCCACCTTGCATGGATATATGTAGCACACCCTGTTCTGTAGAGGTTGTGTTGGAGTCTAACGCCTCCCATTCTCCATTTGTAAGCTTCCATCGCCTGTAAGGAAACGCAATGGACAACTGTTGCTTGGCAATATGGTAGCGCATCACAACCTTCTCAACTATTACTCCGCATCTGATGGTGTCTCCATTGTGTTGAACAACTTTTTTATCCCATGCAGGTGATAAGAAACAAGTCAGAGCTCTCTCCCCCTTTGCAATCCATAAAGTTGGGGTACGATGTGTGTCACTTGTACGGAACACGTACACAAAGAGGTGTAGAGGTATGAAGCAGGTTATGGTTGCTTTGTGAGATCCATATGTGCACTTCATAGCATTTTGCACCTTGCTTTCGATCTGCAAACAAGCCATGGCCATTGAAGCATTGTCTGGAATTGGCCATTCAATAGATGTGAGAGTTGGCGTAGGTTTTGGAACTAATTTTCCAGTACCATTTGCTGTCGTGGGAACCACATATGTATCCTCATAGAAGAAGATGTTTCGTGCAAGAAGTTGTGCAGCTGGACACCCTCCAAAGATTAAACTACCAAGCTCCACATGGTATGCTTCAAAGGTTCCTGAAATTGCCTCCATAGACTCCCACTCACTATAGTTTGAGGGAAAAATATCTACACAGAGGAACCCAAGAACAATCAAAGCAGTGCTCAGTATACCATTATTAGCACACAATTGATTTAAAAACAAGAATATAAAGTGGTGAAATAACTTACAATTTGCAGGAAATCGTTGACGTTGGTCATGGTCTGCTAGTTTTAGCTCTGTTACCTTGTAAACATGTTGGACCTTGGCTAGCTTTTTTCCATCACGATCTTGTTTGAGCTCCAATATCCGCCCTTTCCAATGGTGACTTTGTATATCAACGTATCGCTTTGACACCTTGTGGGTTCCTCTTGTACTAGGCTGCATCGTAATCCAATTCCACTTCTCGTACTGTTTGATGTTCCAGTGTCCATCCTCATCTTGACCACTGCTACAAGAGAGAGATTGAATACTAATCGGAGGTCTTCGAGCTCTAGAAGAAGACATCAGATGTATATATTAGGGAGATTATAAACCTTGATGGCAAAGGAAAATAGAATGGTGAGAAAAAAACTTAGACTAGGGAGATGTACAAAAGAGAAGGAGTTGTAGAGCAAGTTCCAAGGGCTTGGCTGTGCTATTACTGCACTTTGAAAGAGGATATTAGAGGGGGTGAGAGGAGACAATGAGTAAGATTATGAGAGCCAAAGCATTTGCAACTCAAGCTTCCATAGCTTGGCTCCACTGTTACACTCTGTAAAAGGAGGTTGGACAAGGTAGAAGGATGAAGTAAGGAAATGTAAGTGAGGATCAAACTTCCATAGCTTCTGAGAGGAGGTTGCAGATCAAGCTTCCATAGCTAAGCTCTGCTGTTACACTCTGTAAAAGGAGGTTGGACAAGGAAGAAGGATGAAGTAAGGAAATGTAAGTGAGGATCAAACTTCCATAGCTTCTGAGAGGAGGTTGCAGATCAAGCTTCCATAGCTAAGCTCTGCTGTTACACTCTGTAAAAGGAGGTTGGACAAGGAAGAAGGATGAAGGAAGGAAATGTAAGTGAGGATCAAACTTCCATAGCTTCTGAGAGGAGGTTGCAGATCAAGCTTCCATAGCTATAGATCTAGGTTTTTGAGTGAAGAGAGAGGTAGATCAAGTAGATAGCTAAAAGAAGTAGTCTAGAGAGTGAAAAACGCCCTGCTATGAGAAAGGCGGAAGAGAGAGCGTTTTGGAGGGAACGTGGGAGAGAGGGATAGTGGAAAGTGAAGGGGAATGTGCATTGAATGCATGGGAACTCGTTTTTGGGCCTCTATCACTTTAGAGACCTTACTTAATGATGGCTGCAGGCTGCAGCTATCCTTTTCTATAAAAAATAGGAAAAAAATTCATATACGTATAAATTTTTTGAGTTTTAGTTGATTTTAAAAATTAAAAAAGAGCCTATTTAGCCTATTATTCTAAGTTTGACCACTACCTTCTAGGCTCTTACAAACCATTGGTTTCAGTCCACATGTAATCCCCTATTTGTCTATTTCTTAATCACCTCCATTAGGCAATGGCAAATTAAAGGGCCCAAAAAGACTCCATTGAGTTCCTAATGCTTCTGAGTGAAGATCCACTTTAAGCTCTGATGATATGTCATCAAAGTGAATCTTTGACCCAGTAGGTAATGTCTCCACAACTTCAGGGCATATACTACTGAAAGTAGTTCCAGGCCGTGGTGGACAGCATAATTCCTCTCATGCGTTCTGAGTTTTCGGGATTCATAGGCCACTGCATGACCTTCCTGCATGAGTGCACCTCCCAGGGCAAAACCACTGGCATCAGTTACTACCTTAAAGGGTAGAGAAAAATCTGGCAGCTTTAGAACGGGATTGATTACCAAGGCGGTCTTCAGCTTATCAAAAGTACTCTGGCACCTAGCAGACCATTGAAATGGGATATTCTTCTTGAGAAGATTAGTTAGGGGGGAAGCTATGAGAGCATACTTTGGTATAAAAATTCTATACCAACCAGTCAATCCCAAGAATCCTTTGACTTCTTTCATTGACTTTGGTTCAGGCCAATCTATGGCTGCTTGGACTTTTGCGAAATCTGGAGAAATTCCATCTTTGGATACCAGAAAGCCCAAGTATTTAACATGGTCGGCAGAGAAAGTGCATTTGCTCTTTTTTGCAAAGAGTTGGTGCTTCCTTAGAATCTCAAGGACTTTTCTGACATGAGCTTCATGGTCAGTTGCATTCTTTGAGTAAATCAAAATATCATCAAAGAAAACAAGAACAAAATCATCCAAGTATTCGTTGAGAATATCCTGCATTAATTGATTGAATGTAGCTGGGACATTTGTCAATCCAAACGGCATGACAGTGAATTCATAATGCCCATACCGAGTATTGATGGCTATCTTCGAGATATCTTGCTCATTAATCCTGATCTAATAATACCCTGATTTGAGATCTATCTTTGTGAAGATCTTGGCTCCACTTAGCCTGTCCAGAAGCTCATCAATTCTGGGGATAGGTTACTTATTCTTAACTGTCAGCTGATTGAGACTGATGTAGTCCACACAGAGTCTTAGTGTTCCATCTTTCTTTTTCTGAAAGAGAACTGGCGCACCCCAAGGTGAAACACTCTTGTTCTAATAGCTGTCTAAGCTGTTCCTTGAGTTCGATGGCTTCACGAACTGGCATTTTGTACGTGCGCAGGGCTACAGGGGGGCTGAGCTCCGGGGGTCAATTCTATCACATGATGTACTTCTCGAATTGGAGGCATCTCTGTTAATTTTGCTGGGAATAAATCATCATAATCACTTAACCATTCAGGTTCTTTAGCTTTTTAACTTTGAGTCTATTGGATTCATTTTGACAACATCAATGAGGTGCTTCTTTCTAAGTCCTTTCAGTAACTTAGAAGCCTTTACTAACTACAGACTTGGGGATCCTGAAATTTCGGTTCCTTGAACTTTATTTCCGTGAAAGTCACGGAGGGAAATGGTTCCATTATGACAGTGAATGTCAGCTTGATTTTTGTGGAGCCAATCCATTCCAAGGATCCCGTCGAAAACTCCCAAAGGTATAACTCTGAACTGACAGCAGTCAGTTAAATTCCCATCTAGATTGAACTGAATATGATCTGTCTCAAGGTGAGTGAAAAGAATCTTCTCACTTGCCAATTCAGCTTGCATAGGTTTCCCTAATTTCTGATCTAAGACTAGCTTATGCAAGCATCCAAGGGAAATGAAAGAATGAGTACTACCTGAATCAATCAAAAGCTTAAAAGGCTTACCCTGATACTCAGCTGGAGTATGAATGACGGAGAATTGACAGTTTGGCTCTTGGTTTTCAATTGCTGCATAAATCTGTCCTCTTTCCTCTTCCACTACTTCTGCTATTGTGACTGCTCTGGCTGCTGTGCAGTCTGAGGCGGAACTCTTTCTCTTTGGTTGCCCCAGTTCTGGGAAGGAGTTTTGAGGCTATTCTGAACAGAGGCAAACGGCTGAGCTGGAGTTCTCCTAGGATTTCCCTGATTTTGACGAGATGATGGACCCTGATTTTGATTGATAGGAAGGGCATGGTCTCTGCACTCTCGGTCCTTGACTTCCATGTCCCCTTGACATGGCAGGAGTCGGACAGTCTTTCAGCTGGTGACCTAAACCCTGGCATCCAAAACACCGGTTCTCACTTATGAGCTCATCCCTCTGAATCCTTGAAATAGGTGGGGCTCCTAAGAAAGTGTTCTGGGGGAAGGGTCTTCCTTCACTTCTGAATCTTCCCGCATCCTAATTCTGAATTGGGCCTTGCTGCCTCTTTGGGGGAGGAAAGTTTGAAGTACTTCCCGGGGTTTGGAATCTTTTAAAGTTAGAGGGTACAGGCTTTGGCGGGACCTTAACAACAAAGGCTTTGGCAAAGTCTTTTGCCATTCTTACTGCTTCGGCCATTGAAATAGGTTTGGCATTCTTTACTAAGGTGTCCAATGGCTTGTTCATTCCTCGAATGAACCTGGCCATCAGCTGCTCTTCATCCAATTGCGGAGAATATTTGAGGAGAAGGGCAAAAGCTTGATGGTACTCTTCAATTGTCCGGCTATCTTGCTTTAGTTCCAAGAACTCATTCATTTTAGTTTTAAGGAAGCCTGGAGGACAAAACCTCTTTTTGAGGTAAGCTTTAAGATCGGTCCAGGTCTGGGTATTCCAGTCGAGACGGTTAGTCTCGCAGTGATTCCTCCAAGCGACCCTTGCCGTTTCCACAATCTTTAACCTAGCAAGAGCCATCTTGCTTCTCTCATTGTAGCCAATTACATCAAAGTATTCCTCCATTGCCTTAATCCACTTTTCTACTACTTCATCTAACTGCTCTCCTTCACCTTTGAAGGGACCAGGTTGTTGGGATCTGTGCAGGGCTTTTCGAACATCTGGATCTAACTCTTCGTCATCATCGGTTAGATGATCTGGTTGCCTTGCACGTGCCACGCACCTCATGACTCTGACAAAACGAGATTTTCGTCAACTTAACTTTGACAACAGATTTATGATTATTTAATTTTTATGATTTATTCTTTAAACAGATAATTATTTCATCATACATCATGAAACAAGATTTACTCTAATAATTTTACCAACCATATTCACAATCATGAAACAATTTGGAATTTTTTTGCAAAACATCGTTTATTATCAAAAGTTTTCGATATATAGATAGAGCATTACGGCTCCCAAAATCACTGCCTCAATCGTATTCCAATAAAGAAATGAAACTGCAAAGGAGGCATACCATGGTACACACGATTCATTACAGAAAGAGGTGCTGTAATTCTACTTCTAGGGATAAAGCGGCTAAGAAGCCTAAAAATTCGGCATGAAATTCTGAAGTTCCTGTGGGTGAATGATCAAAGAGTTGTACACGCTGAACAAGCCCTGGCCTTATCAGAATCATGGCTAAGGAAATATTTTGCCTGAGCCTCTGACGTTGACTGGTACCGACATTAATACATCGTCCTCCACAAAACCACATATATCGACGTCACTCAAGAGGATCAGGAAAGTAAAGACTCTCAAAATGACGTGCGAGTCTCACTCTGCTTACTCGGGTCGTAGCAGAGTTGATGAGGTGCTTGAATGCAAAGGCTATCATATCCTGACTCTGGGGGAGAGTTCAAGAATGCCAGATAGATTCGGGGTATCCATCTATAAATTTCCAATTCAATTTATGAGTTTTCAATTTTTGAAGTTCATTCAACATAAATTTAACAAGAGAAAACATTATTTCCCAGATTTACTTTAAAAATTTTAAGCAATTTCTGATGCTATTACGTAAATTTACAACAGCGCTCTGATACCAACTATGGGATCCCACTGCCCCCTCCGCGCACGGATTCCCGATTGTGCTGGCAACGGAAGCAGCTCCCTCTTGCACAGGGCAGGGTTTCCCACTCGGGGCCTCGCCCTCAATTGTCCGGGCACGAGACTAAGCTGGTGGTCATTCCGAAAACCGAAACCGGAAAAATTTTCCATGCCCGAAAAACGGGGACAATTCCACCATTTTGAATTTCTTAACAAATTTTTCTAACGAGGTCAAGATACTGAACTAACCTTCATCTGAATAAACCAGATAGAAGGGAAACTATTACAGACTTAACTTGAAGGAATCAATGCTTTTTTTCTAATTGAATCAGGCACAGCGGTTGATCTATTCATTTGAGAAGTCTTCAGATTATTATTTAACTATTTGAGTTCTAAGCGTATTCCTATTGATCAATTTTTTTATTAAAACTCTACTGATTCCAGCCTAACCCCATCCGCCCATGGGTTAGCCACCGCCCAACCACTGGAATTGGTAGAACCAGACAAATACTCACCCACCCATAATTTAATGCCTTCCTTAACTTTTGCTTTAGAATACAGATACGCACACACTCCTCTTTAAACTTTAATTTATAAAACAATCCATTGACAAACAATTATTGGTTACAGATGTCATAACTCAAAATTTCCATTCAATCCTTGTTTCTCAAAATAGTATCACTCTGGACTCTCCGTTGAGACCAGCAGGTCAGCACAGCGAGATCCAGTATAACAGATTACAATAATTTTCTCGCCATCAAACATATATATATCTTCCACGACATACGCATGGGTGTCCTAAGCACCGCGAGCCCGTGCATCGCATGGTCAGAACCCTCCAAGATACTCCTTAGGTGTCCTGGCACTTCACTCAGGGCCCACTTTGTCGGCCCTCGCCCATCGTACCATCGGAAGCACACCATTTTACACCATACCCATGCTGGTCAAGACCTGGGTAGGTTTTTGTCGCGTGAGCCGTCCTTTGAACACTCCCCGCAAGCTGTTGCAACGGAACTTCCCTTAGAAAAACACATATACCAAATGCTCCCTCCCTCCAGCATTCTGGCGTAAGACAGTCCTTTAAGAAAACAACGTTTCTATGCAAGTTTTCAGTTTTAATTTTCTTTTGAATACAATGAGTATATCTTAATTCCGTATCCCAAGACTTCTAGATCACAGGTCTGGATTCCCAAGCAGAATTCCTCGAATTCTGTAATCTTGATCCTTAGATCAAAATCAAAGGTCTCAATTTAATTTCAGATTTGGTAGGTGATTTAATTGAATTTTTCTGAACTAGTCACATCGTCTTTTCTCTTGAAATTGACGAAGGAGATTAAGTCGAGGTCATAGTCTGATTCAGGGTTCGAGTATGGAAAGGTTCTCCCTGAACTATCTTTCTCGAAGGGTAATATTTCAATTACTACTTTACTGATTTCATTCAACTTCTATGGAAATAACACGTTTCCTTTTATGCATAAAAAATCAATTTTGATAAAAGTAACACTTTTATAATTAAAAAATTCTTTTATGCATCATTTTATGCATAAAAATCAATATTGGTGAAAGTAACACTTTTATGATAAGAAAAATTCTTTTATACATCATTTTATGCATAAAAATCAATATTGGTGAAAGCAACACTTTTACAATTTAAAAAAAATATTTTATGCATAAAAATTAATATTGATGAAAGTAACACTTTTATAATTAAAAAATTCTTTTATGCATCATTTTATGCATAAAAATCAATATTGGTGAAAGTAACACTTTTATAATTAAAAAATTCTTTTATGCATAAAAATCAATATTGATGAAAGTAACACTTTTATAATAAAAAATTTCTTTTATGCATCTATTTATGCATAAAAATCAATATTGATGAAAGTAACACTTTTATAATAAAAAAAATTCTTTTATGCATCTATTTATGCATAAAAATCAATATTGATAAAAGTAACACTTTTATAATAAAGAAATTCTTTTATGCATCTATTTATGCATAAAAATCAATATTGATGAAAGTAACACTTTTATAATTAAAAAAATCTTTTATGCATCTATTTATGCATAAAAATCAATATTGATGAAAGTAACACTTTTATAATTAAAAAAATTCTTTTATGCATTATTTTAAGCATAAAAATCAGTATGCATCTTTCTATGCATAGAATTTAAATCTAATGAAAATCACTATTTTATAATTAAAAAATAATCAATATGCATCTTTCTATGCATAGAGTTTAAATCTAATGCAAATCACTCTTTTATAATAAAAAATAATTAATATGCATCTTTCTATGCATAGAATTTAAATCTACTAAAAAATAACTCTTTTATAATTAAAAATAATAATCAATATGCATCTTTCTATATGCATAGAATTTAAATCTAATGAAAATCGCTCTTTTATAATAAAGAAAATAATCAATATGCATCTTTCTATGCATAGAATTTAAATCTAATGAAAATCACTCTTTTATAATTAGAAAAATAATCAATATGCATCTTTCTGTGCATAGAATTTAAATCTAGTAGAAATAACACTTTTGTAATAAAAATATTTCTACTATGCATTTTTTCAAGCATAGAATGAAAATAACACTTATAGAATACACAAACGACGGGGATTACTCTTTTTGAATAATAAAAGGTAATACTTATTTCACAAAATTTAAGAAAATTTTACCATAACCTCCTTTGTATGGCTGACCATTTTTCAAATTTTCCTATTCTTAATTTACTTAAAAATTATCCCCAATTTGTTTAAAGGATCCTAAGCTAATCAAATTTCACTTTTAAAAGAGAAACAATATGAAAAGTTTAATTCAAACAATTTGATTACTTAACTAGGATAAAGAAGGGCTGAATTTAAGAATAAGAGAGGGGGAAAGCCTTTCCAGCAAGGCATAGCATCAGATTATCATTTTAAAGATAACAAAAAAATTAGAAAACCATTAAAAGAATAAGAAAAAGTAGGATTTCTAACTTACATGAAATTCTAGGAGCTTTCCTTTGGCCTGATGGTTTGAGGGATCTACTCTTGTTTGCAACAAGAGTGGCCACCAGTTCTTTAGAAGAGCCCGAAAAGGTCAAAAACTAATGAATTATTAAGAAATTCATAGTTTCTGGCTCTGGGGAGGAGTAGAGTAACAGTGCATAAAACACTATTAAGCTTCAACAAAGGGGGAGGCTTCTATTTATAGGAAAAGGTGAGCTTCTAACCAAACAAACTGATTCTAGAATTTTCCAAATCAGTTTGGTCAATTTTGACCATTTTTGGATCAGTTTAGCTTACTTTTTGGAACTAGACTTGAATTAGGAGAGAGGAGAGATGAAATATCTCAATATTTGAGAATTTAAAACTCCACCACACATGTGAAATAGGCGGCTCCTTCATGAGGGGGAATCCCCACTCTGAGGTGTCAAAAAATCATTTTTTAAGTTATTTCCTTTGGTCCTTAGTCCACTCTTCATCTTATGTGAGTATTTACTCATTTTTTTTGGGGGGGGGGTTTCTTTATTTCTTCTATATATCTCCTCCACACATTTGGATGAATCTGATTGGCCTCTCAAAACCTTAATTTAAAATTTCAAAAAATCTAGACCCCTTGGATAAGGCCTTTTGAACAGATTATAATTGATTTCTAATGCACCTTCTGAAAATCTTTTGAACTTTTATTTCGGGAAAATTTATTTTAATAAGAAGAGGTATTTTTCCATCCAAAAATATCTAAAATCGGAATAATCTCTCTCTAGAATATTTTCTCTCTCTAAGCCAAAATAGGTAGAAACGAGATCTTTTATATATCTAAAGAGGGATTTGATTACAGGGGAAGAAATTGGACATCTTGAGAGGCTAGGGAGGAATCTTACAAAATGAAGGAGAAAAAGTTGGAGGCATTCAATGATGAGATAAAGTGGGCTTTAGGAAAAAATAAAGGTTAAAAATTGAATGTTTTACATATATATGGGTATGGGGTCAGATTCAAAGTATAAAACTTGCAAAATGGAAAAAAAAATTGCCCATTTTGGGCCCCCCTTAGTTATAGGCTCCAAGTAGTCCTCTTGATTGACCTTGTCTCCTTAAGAAAGCACAAAATTAGCCTTTATCCCTAACAATTAGGAATCCTTACAAGGTCGCCCAAAAGATATCCAAAGGTCTCCTAATGTCAAATTTAATCTTTTCTCTAGGAAGAAAGAAAGTACCTTAAGCTTCTTGGATGTATCCTTGAGACTTCACCACCTTACACATAATTCTCACACTGATAATAGTCATCTCATGAAAATTTAAACAACATAATCTATACATACTTATATATGCATGTAATCAAGGCAACATACTAAACATGATTTTTCATAGAAGACCATGTGCACATATTGATAAACATGCAACAACATAGGTACATGATGTGATTTGACACAATGTCAAGATATGTATGCAACCCCTAATCCCTAAAGTAAAATCCCTTAAGGTCAAGCCCATGCCCTAAAACTTCAATAGTCTCATAGAGCTTACATGATTTTTCATAATAGAAGACCATGTGCACATGTTGATAAACATGCAACAATGTAGGTAGATAATGTGATTTGACATAATGTCAAGATACGCATGCAATCCCTAATCCCTAAAGTGAAAGCCCGTAAGGTCAAGTCCAAGCCCTAAAACTTCAATAGTCTCATAGAGCTTCAAAATATAAAACATACTCTTCCATGCCTATACTAACCACCCTTTTTATCCCTTAAACTCTCAAACTCCTTGGGAAGCATTACTGGGTCAGTGGAACCAATATTAACTAAATTTGTAAATTAACACCAACCAAAACTCCACTGTATAAACCCACTCTTCCATTTACACACACACTCTAACGTTTATGAATATCCAATGTCCAATGGACTTGATTTGCAAGAAAAATATCATCACGTTAGCCCTTGAGACCTCTAAATTTTTATAAATATAATTAAAAGTCACAAACTTACATGTTTCTTCCAGTCACAACCTATCCTCTTACTCTAATGTTCTAGACCTCTCTCTTTAACAATAATTTATCATAAACTTTTAGTTTTCTAATTGCAAAGTAAAGATAGTGTGATAGTGTTCTACATTCCTTCTTTTCTCACTTAATATATTTCTACATGTCTAGTCGTTCCTTGATATTATAATAATGCCTTTTTTTATGAATTGCTCTTTGAAAACATAGTTGAAATGTTCCTTAAAGAATCTTAAATTAAGAACTATTAGGATCCCATTATATATCATAAGATCATACAAAATCTTCTGATAATTCCTATAATCCCACTCAGTGTTAATCATGTGATCTCTTACTAGCCTATAGGAACTCACAAGGTCATGTGAGGTCTTAGAGAAGCTCATTCTTAAAAGACCTTGCAAAAGCTCATACAAGCTCATAAATGAACTTATTAGGATAATATTCGAGCCCCAAAAAATGAGCACGTCTTAGCAATGTGTAAGAACAAAAAATGGATTCTCATTATTCTTAACATTCAACTCAAGGTTTTGAAATCTTGTGTATATTTAATTGCTAATCGCCTCTCAAGCCGTGTATACAATTTTAGCTAATTCTTAGAGGAAGGGAATCTAAAGAGTTTACCAAAATTAATGGGCTAATCTCAAAGAAACATTTTTTGCATACAACCTAAGCCCTTAAAAAAATGCTCGTAGGTTCATTAGATTATCATTTTAAACTTCAAACTTGTGAAACACTTGTAATATTGAAATGGAGCCATATTTAGTATTCGTAATGATCAATGTGCTTCTAACAAAATTTTCTTTCCCATTGTATTATGGCAATATCAATACAAATATTTTTCTCTCTTTGTATATCTTTTAGCTTAGCACCACAAGCCTAATATAAGTCACACTAGAATTGGTAAAATCATTCTCTTATTTTTTGGTTTTAAATGAAAGCATATCTCTATATTTTAACATATATTGTATTGAGTGAGTGAGTGTGTGTGTGTGTGTGTGTGAGAGAGAGAGAGAGAGAGAGAGGGAATTTAAGTATTTAAGTATTTAAGTTTGTAATAATATTGATGCATAAATATTGGGTATAAAAGTTGTAATATAAAGAACTTTTTTAATGATCAATTAATCATTTGTGGTTCAATTCTCCACATAGGCAATCCATTCTCTATTCTTTATAGAAAACTAAAGTACCTAGATAATGGCCCATATTTTCTAAAGGATGAGGATTGAACAAATGGGGAATACGATTGTCTAGATATATATATAAAAAATAGCCATCTACATAACTAAGAAATCTATATGGTGAAGTTCACTCTACCAGGGAACCACCCAAAGTCCTTTGGGTTCTAATAGTAAAAAAGGGTGCGAAAATTACCGGACTATAGCTGCTTGCCGGTATGAGACAAGTTCACATGTACTGAAAACACACTTGTTGTTGCAAACAGGTTTCACAAGAGACGGCTTGGCCTTGCACTACCTCTCCGTGCTGAGACAAGCTGTTCGCACATACGAAAATCATGTATTATAATGGTGATATGAGACTAGTAATCACGCAAAATTCACGAGTGATTTGCGAGGTTGGTAAGATTGATCAATCGATCCATCTAAACTAACAGAGTAGCTGGAGGCTCGATCGTACGTGCATGATGTGAGCGAATTGACAAAGATGCATATGGGATAAAACGTTCTTGAAAGAATTACCGCTAACTTATCACGTTTAAATTGATGGAGGGAAGTTAGAATGCATCAAGGAGAGCAAAACAATGAAAGGTCTCCTTTTTTTCTCTTTCTCGGGGCGGCTGGAGCCTGGGAGTCGTAGAACTGATTGGTAACGGGGAGAGACCATCCAATTGAGTGCGATTTATGATAAAGGAAAAGCGAGCATACAATTACCCATGTGTTAACGAGAATAATAATTGTGTGATGATGATGTGGCCTTCATCATTATTCGAGGGCTCATGTAACATATATGTCAATTTTGTGTGTGTGTGTTTTTGCCTTTTGACGAGAAGTAGAGACTGGAACGACACTACCAACGCTTAATCAATTGCAAATTCCGTGGAAATTCGGCATTTTCTTCATTTTCAAAGGGGCAGAAATCCTACATTTTTGTTAATAATCCAATTATTTTAATTAAAAAAAATAGTACGAAATGCCTGTTACACGTTTTCTCGACCTACTACCACTCACCTTGAGAGAGCAGTAGGCTTCTTCAAGGGAACGAGGAACCTTCAATATAAGCTCCACAAGGTTGTGAACTTGGATGTACTTTATGGGGCTGAATTAAAGAGGAGAGGGGGTACTGAATAGTCATGTGGATTCGCGTACTTTGAAGAGAGCAAAATCTTAATGAAAGCTGGTTAAGTTTGCTCTTTGAAGTAGATTAGAAAGCTTAATGAAAGCTGGTTAAGTCTGGACTTTGAAGTAGATTAGATGAGTGAGAGAGAGGGAGAACACGTTCGTAGAAAGTGACTCTTCGTCGTATGGGGCTGTTCGCGCGGAGGGACATGCATGCGCACGTGCTTCTGCCACCTCACGGCCCCCGCACCACTTGGCCAATTCTCATGCACAGGGCCATTAACCATTGCTCGTAGCCGATTTTAATGCCACGTCTCTCCGTGTCCACACTTGAATTGGAAGCCATGGTATCATCGTCCACCCCAATTGCTGCGCCCATTTTTATTGACCCGCATGAATAATTTTTATTGACCCGCATGAATAAGCCCCTAGTACGATGATTATGATGAAAGAGTAGAGAACAAGACAAGCATAAAGTTCAAAGGAATGTGTAATGATCTCATCTCATATGGTCCTTTAGCTCTGTAATGTCGATCTCACCTTATCTGGCCCTTTCATTTGTGTTGCTACAAAAATCTACACACTACACTAAAAAGAATCCAAACACCATAGTAACACACCTACAACAGCCTAAGACGCTTTTTTTTCTTTTTCTTTTTCTTTTTCTAAGTTGAATGATTAGAGTAGACTAGACATGGACTTCTATGTGAAAAGGTGGCTTGTTTATTGTATGTAAAAGAGAACGTGGCTTTTGTCATGTGTTGTGAGCTTTATTTTTGATGGAGTCCACAAACGCCCTTGTGAACTGCAATGTGTACAGTGGTGGAAAATTACATACTAAGTGTATTTGGTGTCACACACTAAGGTGATGGTATTAGCATTTGAACGTTGAAGTACTCACACTAGTTGAACTTTGAAGTACACACACTAGTAGCTGCCAGTACGTTATATGTGCATACAAGGGCCTTACGGTTAATGTTTTAATATGTGAAAATTTTTATGTTGGGAAGGTGGATTACTCTATCGGCTCACACAAACTACTCCGCTGCGTAGTTCATAGGCATCGAATCAGAGCCCTATAATGAGACCCAACTGTTCTACCAACTAGACTATGAGCCGGACGGCAATATTTGAAAACTTGTAAAGTCAATCTAAAGATTCAAAGATTATAATCACATTTAACCTAAGGGAAATTTTCCAAATTGTTTCCTTCTCCTTTACAATATTTCTTTTTCAGCCACTAAGGTGACGTTTGAACTTTGAAGTACTCACACTAGTTGAACTTTGAAGTGCACACACTAGGAGGTGCCAATATGTTATATGTGCACATAGGGGCCTTACGGTTAATGTTTTAATATGTAAAAACTTTTATTTTGAGAAGGTAGATTATTCTATCGGCGTACACAAACTACTCCGCTGCGTAATTCACAAATATCGAGCCAGATACCTATAATGAGACCCAATTGTTCTACCAACTAGACCGAACTGTTCTACCAACAAGACTACCAAAGGGATGACAATATGTGAAAACTTTTAAAGTCAATTTAAAGATTGAAAGATTATAATCACATTTAATCTAAAGGAAATTTTCTTAATTGTTTCCTCCTCCTCTACGATATTTCTTTTTCACCCTCTGTGATCTCACACTCTCTCTCTCACACACACGCGTTTTTCTCTCTCTTCCGCGCTGCCTAGGAGGTCAAGCTCCGCCGAAAGGAGAGAGATTCTCGAACGTGGAAGGTGCGTGAGGCGTTGTAGGTGATGAATTGGCAGACAGGTCACGTGACGCCCCTGTTAGAGTCCTTGGGCGGAGAAGGTGATGATATTTATCGCAGAAAGAGGGTACAAAAGGTGAGGAGACACCCAGCTAATGGCCCAATCCCTACCGCGTGATCAAAAGCGAGTAGATGAAACAGTAACAAAAACCAGCATATATGAATTCCAAAAAAGGGTATACCTCCCATTTTTCAGACTTCAAAGCATACCAGATTCCAAATGTATTGGAGAGTGCACGATATTTATTCTTGTAAATCAAGTACGTACTAATAATATCTCTTTGGTATTCTCTAACTCCAACTTAGAAAAGCAATTGAGAATCTGAGATGACTTAATTAGGATGCATTATAGTTTATGATCAATTTGGTAATTAGAAACAGTGCTAAAAAGAAAAAGGTCTTTTTTCAACCCTTAGGATTAAAGACAGTGTTTAGGTTTAATCATGATTTAGATTTAAAAATCATAACTAGAAATCATACAAACGCTGGGATTTATAACTAAAAGATACAAATTTCATTCTTTAAAATTAAAAACAATATGAAATTTTAACTGAGATTTTTGAATTTCAACTGAGAAAATTACGCTATAAAGTGGGTAAAAGATACAAATTTCATTCTTTAAAATTAAAAACAATATGAAATTTTAATTGAGATTTTTGAATGTCAACCGAGAAAATTGCACTATAAACTGGGTTATGATGAAATTTAAAAATCTGTTAGAATCTCAAATTACCGTTAATTTTGAAAAAATAAAATATATAATTTTAATTATAAATTCTAGTATTTATATCATTTTTAATAACTTTTAAATTTAAAAATTTGTTAAGCTTAAGCATTGCCTTTAATTTTAAGGGTTGAAAAAAAAACCTTTTTTTTAAATTTACTACCCCGTAGCCAACGTCTATAAGCCAAGTCCTCCATATACCCACGGGCTACACGGATTAGAGCATTCCTGTGAAACTACTATTTCTTTAAATAATTATCCGCTAAACTAGAGGCTAGAGCTCACCTCAATCTTTCTTATAAATGAGTAAAGGCTTCCACGCAAATCATTTCCCAATCAATAATTAAGAAACTTCGATAATATCAAGGTTAACTTTCTTTACTTGCTTCTCTGTTCTAGCCACGTCAATCCGGACTCGGAAGATGTCATTAAAGTCAGAATTAAAAAATGACTATTACCTTACTTTTACTATTAGCTTTAAGTTTTTAAAAGCCTTTCTGGCGCACCAGTCTTATCACTAGTCAGCCCGGGTAGCAGCCGCAGCACAGCTGCCGCAGACGTGATTCTTGCTTCCTTCCACGCCTTCTGTCCCCTCCTGTGGCTTTTTTTACAAGAAGAAGCTGAGAGGTCACTGGAACTCTAAGGCTTGAGCCTCCCTCTCTCTCTCTCTCTCAGACTTTCTGTATCTGTCTCTCTCTCTCTCTCTCTCTCTATAGCTGCAAACACACACACAACCCTTCTGCCTCAACTTGTATAAGAACAGTCGTTAACCCTTAACCTTCCAATTGTTCTGTCTCTCTCTCTCTCTTTCTCTCTCTCTCTCTCTCTCTCACCTCCATTACAATACTCCATAATTTTCACTTGCAAGTTGCTAGTAACCTCTCTCCCCCTTATAAAAAAGCTTTCCTCAACCCTACATGTGCATCCTCTCAGACATTCTGCACCAACACCATCCTTGTAGCAGCAGCTGATCCAGGACTCTTCTCCCACAAGATTCTATTATAAGATTTGATCTTCCTTAACCCACCAGCAAAGCTTTCCCCTCTCTCGAGATCTCTCTCTCTCTCTCTCTCTCTCTCTCTCGTTGTAAAGTTGTCGTCCTGCAGTGCATGTACGTACTTAGATTACTAATTTGATGGTGCAACGGCCTTCGTCTACATGATTGGAGCTCCATATTATATCTTCTCTCCTGATCCTTGGATTGACAATATATCATCATCATTTCTCGTCACAAGCCAACCGAGCAGGCCTGTGTAGCTCTAGGACAGCAGTTTGAATGATTACTCATTAGGCAGCCCTCTAGCCGACCATCTTGGCTTCCCTTCAAGTAGTTTGCTGAGCAATTAGCTTATCTTTTAATCACACATTTACAGGTTATTTTTTTAGGGCAAAGCCTTGATATGGAGTGGAAAATGAAGCCTTCTACGTGGGACTTTGATGTGCCGCAGCACGCTGGAAATGGTAATCATGCGATGAGGAGCAGCAACAGCCTACAGAATCATAATGAGGAGTGGGGTTTGCAAGATGATTCTCGTGGGGGTGCAAAAGTGTGTATTGCAGGGCTCATAGGAACTAACCATGATCATAATCATAATCAGAATTCTAGTCATAATCATGATTCTAATTATAAAGTTGGTGCTTCGCAGAAAGGGCTTTATTTCCCAACGCAGCCGTCAAGCTCCGGCACGACTACTACTATTACGTCTCGTGACTCCGGTTCTTGTTCTGGCTTCCCGGCAGCTTCGACGGCGGATTGCAGTGAGGGAATTCAGCAGGCGGCAGGTTTCCAGGCCAAAGATCCGTCAAAATTACGCAACGGCTGGTTATATGGCGGAAGTGACGTAGAGATTCCACGGGTAGCAAGTGGGCTAAACTGCACAGGCAAAGGAGATGGAAACGGTGCTGAATTAGTCAGTGCTACTGGGGGTGCAGGTGGCGCTGGTAAAAATAAAGAAATTATTGCGCCTAAGCGCACACATCATGAGGGGGAAGGGGTGATAAATCAAAACGCAGGGACCTTGGCAGCTATGGTGACAGGGTCAGGCGCCTACAAGAAGCGTCGTAAAATGGGGTCGGGCGGAGGGGTGCAGGTGCCGCATTGTCAGGTGGACGGATGCAAAGAAGACCTGAGTAAAGCTAAGAAAGATTATCACCGAAGGCACAAGGTCTGCGAAATGCATTCTAAGGCACCCAAGGTCATCACCTCCGGCCTCGAACAACGCTTCTGCCAACAATGCAGCAGGTAAAATCATTCGATACCCTTGTTAAGTAACCCCTCAGCACGAACGTCCTTTAACAACTAGAGTCTTTATTCACAAATTAAGAAATCTTTACGGGTTTGTTTAAAGCCTTAATCCTCGATTCTTTATCTGGACTTTCACCATTACTGTTCTAAAAACATTAAATATTTGATGCTGTAGAAAAAGGAAAAGAGAAAAAACCCACCCTTTATTCAATCCTCTAACTGCCCCTTATTTGGAAAAAAAACCCACCCTTTTTTTTCCCACGGCATACTTAAAGGTTTAATGTTTTATATGGAAAAATCTTTGACCCTATGCTCAATCAACATCAAGGTAGTCTATAAAAAACCTTTACATCTAATCAGCATGGGGACTCGGGAGTAGGGCTTGCTTGCATTTAAACGTTCACAAATTTATTTATTTTTTCATTTACGGAAGGACAGGCTGCAGGCATTTTGATTTCTCCCTTTTAATCGATTCCTCAAGTTCCAACAAACGCCTCTGATCGTGATGATGATGGCTGATCAGTAATATCATTGGGATTCATAACCTTATCCTTTTTTGGGTTTTTTTATCAATTAGTTAGGTCCATCTTTTCCATCTAGAGTCTAAATTTCCTAGGAGCTTGGGATGATGATGACGGGCAGCTTGCAGGGACTCGTAAATTCATAATATCCTTGATACTTAATTATTAAATAAATTCCCAGGTCCATCCCACCATGTGAGCACCGATGCTTCGGATGCCAAAAAGCATCAAAAGCGCCGTTTTTTATGCCATTTGTCAAACATTGTACTAATTAAAAGGTCAAGCCTCTCTCCATCCATCAGCTGATGTAACCCTTTTCCGCATGCTCCTGACAAATATTAGTATTAATACTAATTATAAAACTAACTTTTTCATTGTTTCATTGCCGCTAATGATGCGCGATTTAGTTAAAGCTTTCTTTCTTTTACACCACGTTTTTTCGGGCTGTTTTTTTGTAGGTTTCATGCAATCAGCGAGTTTGATGATGCCAAGAGGAGCTGCAGAAGGCGCCTAGCTGGTCACAATGAGCGGCGCAGAAAATCGTCTCAAGACACAACAGCATTATCACTCGCCTCCATGTTCCAAGGTGTGCTCAATATAGATTACTTTATAGGAGTCACCACAACTGCTAAGCTATAAATCTAGATTAGTGAGTGAATGTTATCTAGTATTGAGAGCTTTGATCTGAAATCTACGTGAAGTTCCTTAAGTTTATATATTTCAAGCTAATGTCTAAACCTAGGCTAAGTATTTTAAGCTAATTTCTAAACCTGGGCTAAGTATTTTAAGCTAATTTCTAAGCCTAGGCTAAGTATTTTAAGCTACTGTCTAAACCTAGGCTGAGGAGCAGCTATATACCAAGATTGAAGTCCATTCCTAGTCAAATAATCATAAATTAAGACATAAGTAGAGCTTTCTTAGCCTAGGTTTCCTCCCTCCCTTTCTTTCTTTCTTTTTTAACATTCTAAAAAGCACCACTCAAGAAAACAAAGGTTAGCTTTTCTTACTCTACCTTTAGGTTTGAATGCACTGTGAATTAATTTCAAGGGGTGAATACCTAACGTATTGCGTTTATGGGGCATCTTTAGATCTGGGTGATCCTAAATGCTGTGTTGTCTAAAGCAATGTGGTTGTGTGATTGCATCTTGTAGTGAAGTATCTGAGTTGTTTATGATCGATCGAGACTGATGTGTTTGTATACTCTAACGTGCTTATGTGTTTTTGTCTTATGTGTTTTTGTATTGTGTAATCATGGAGAGGCTCAAGAGTTGGCAACTCAGACACCATATCATGCCTTTGAAGGCATAACAAACTGTCATAATTCATATGGTTTTGTGATGATTTTTAGTCAAGCTAACTAGGAGCCTCCATTTGAGCCGTCAATCTTTGTTTTTTTTTTTTTTTAACATCTCATACTCTATCACGAAAGCACTCATAGGATACTAGTTGCATGTCTAGTTAATAGCATTCTGGTTTTGAATACTTTTTTTTTAATACATTTTTTTTTGGACGATTTTGCTTTTAAAGTTCACCATGGCTATGTGTGATTGTGCCATGCAATGTGGCTATGTGAAGGTGCTGTCTCCTCAAACCTAATCATGTGGTGAGTAATGTGGCGATTGTCCGTTCTGGTGCAGATGACAGGCAGCATTTAAACTACTTCATGCAACACCCTTTGGCCATGCCATTGTCAATGATTTATGAGAATCAAGATACAAGGAGGTTGCGAAGGAGCGAGTTAGAAAAGGCATGTAGAGCTCGATTAGCTTTGAATGCAGGCACTGTATCGACAAATGCTGTGAACCGCCTTCTCTCAATCCTGCATGCTTACGAGGGCTCATCACCTTCACCATCTCATGATGTGCTCAAATACAGCAACACCAATAATCACGATAATAATCACAATCCCTCCATTGGTGAAGGGCTAACACTATGCAGTAATAATTGTATCAGTATTAATGGAGCCTCCCTACCATCCTCAGAAGCAAGTCTGGATGCTGCATCTCATCAATTAGGATTGCTTGACTCCGGGCGTGCTCTCTCTCTTCTGTCATCCGGCAGCGGCCAGGTTTTGCCTAGCCCAATCTGTCACCAAGCAGAAATCCTTAACCATCACATAATCACATCATCTAATCCATCTTTTGACCCTGACCGAACCCACCATGGCCATTACCATCATCAAGATAAGCATCAAGTCAACAACCATACATCTGCCTTAATCCCTGTCTCTGTTGATGATAATTACCCTCTTAAGGACCCTAAGCTTTTTGTTAATTCACCTCGGAGCCTTGTCTTATCTATAGGTATGTCTACTGCAGGCGGTGATATGGATCAGCCATTGATGTCCAGAAATCCAAATGATATCATAGCAGGTAGCATGAATAACGATCAACGATTTGCAAGCAGTGCACATGGCCAGCTAGGCAATGAGTTTTTTCCACATCTCCATCCTCGTGGAGCTTATGGGAGCTCCTCCTTTTTCACTGGACATGCCGACATGCAATCCGGCCACGTATGAACCCTGCAATAAATTCCAGTAAGTTCACAGCTTGCTCTTGGAGCTGGGCATCAAAACTCATCTTTTCCCTTCCAAAAAAGTCGACCTGATCTACTTCCATTAATTACCTCCATGGTGATGATGCCTCTTATGCCCATCTTTGACAAGCATATTAAACCAGCCATGAGAGCATTTTGTCCCCAATGTAAACAAGACAATTCATCAATTGTTGAAGGTGGTCCTTTTTTTCCTTCTACTCATGCAAATCTTTTGCTTTTCTACATTAGGTTAATTTGCCCTTATGCAAATTAAATGGTAGAAGAAGAAACGGCCTCCATTGAAGGGGAGGGCAGACGGCCGGCCAGCGGCAGGGGCAACAGCGGTGCTAGCCAAATCGCCTACCCAGTGAACCCGGGTGGTATAGTGGACTTGCACCTTTTATTATTAATAATTCGAGTTTGAAGGTTTATTAACACTAGTTCTTGTAAATATATCTTTGTTAAGTGACTGTCTTTGGGAAATTTTGACAAGCTGATGAATTTGTAGATGTTATCTTTTTTATCTTCCTTCTTATGACTTGAACTTCATCGCAAAAATACATACAATACGATTAGATTTGATTCTTAAAAGGAAAAATATTAGAAAATCTACCATCTACATTCTTGGTTGTTTGAAGAAAAGAAGGATCTAACTCATAAATTCTTAAACCAACTTGGATTAAGATCATACCTATATGATCCAAGGACTCTCTTTTGACATAGAATTGGGAGGATTTAGTATTGTGATGAGTTGCACAAACCCAACCTTCCTTTTGGATTACTGTTTGACAACATAATAGTGTTGAGATAACAAGCTCAAACAGAGATGACACTCACGACGTGCTTGAGTGACCGTTCCACATTTACATTACTGGTACGTTTAGTAACCGACACGACGGATCTTCACCATTGATTCTACAGTTGAACTATACCTACATAGTCCACCCACCGAGTTATGGCATCCTTATCTTGCCAACTCAGCTATTTAGCGAGTTCGCATTATGGATCACTTGTACATAGTATTCTAGTACTTATGTTAGTTTTTCACTTATCTTTTGTAGCCTTCTTTTGAGAGAGAAGAAGAAGAAGATTTTAACCTTCCATCTTTGTGTGTGTGTTATCCATTGATGTGTGAGTACATATGTTCTTGCAAGAGCTCAAGCTCTTTCTCCTCCCCCAATGTTTTCATGTATCAGAGCCTAGTTCAAGCTAAGGAGCTGAGCGGCAAGCAAAGAAAGCTACGAAGGCAAAGAAAGCAATATATGGATAAGAGCATCATCATCTCTTTTCTTTCTTGGTTAGGTACGACACCCTCTCGGTAGCTCTAGGAGCTACACATCGCTAATTAAGGAGCTATCTTTGTAGGTGTGGAGGTGCATGATTGGTGCGTAGTACTTTGTACTACAATTTTACAGCCAAATTCGCATTTCGATGTGTTTCGACCACTATAAGGGGTTTCCGAGAAGTTATGGTTCACAAATGTCTCTGCTCGAAACCTGGTTATTACATGCAGTAGTGTGTTTTGGGAGTACAGATAGTATTTGCACATGTATTACTAATCTTGGGTGTATGTATATGTACTCTGGTCACATTTGGTGACATACAAGAGGTTGTCTAGAAGTACCATTGTGCGGCAATCACAGAAGATATTGTTATGTTCCAGGTTGCATACAGAGACTGTATGCTTACAGGTTTTTGGTTGTTACAGAAATATGTATGAAAGACTCAATCATATTGTCAGTGAGAAGCTGGACAAGAACAATTTCCACTGGAAGTTCAGAATGACCAATTTTTCGATAGGTAAAAGATTTTGAGACTATGTCGAAGGAGACACTGAGGAGCCTCCAAAGTTGCCTGAAGAGAATGCCACTCCAATAGATATAAAGGTATTGAAGGACTGGAACCAAGGTATAAGAAAAGTCATGTATTGACTTTTAATTAGTGTCACAAACACAATGATAGGATACATACAAGATGCCAAAACTCCAAGAGATACATGGCAGAACCTAGTGCAAATGTTCCAAACCAACACAAAAGTAAGGAAATTGCACTTAAGCAAGAGTTGCATACTTTGGAAAAGAAAAGCATATCTATCAATGAGTATATTTTAAAAATCAAGGACATTGTTGAATCCCTTGGGTCTATCAATGTATCGATGGAAGATGATGATTTAGTGAGCGTCTATCTGAATGGACTTGGCAAAGAGTACAAGACATTCAACACCTCCATTATATTACAATCAGGGAGAATGTTTCCAACTTTTGGACTTAGTGTCAATGCTGATCACATAAAACAAAAGTCCCTAGATGAGGACTCTTCTTTACAAAACAAGAACACATCAGAATAGGCCTTCTACTATAATTCAAGTCGAGGCAAAGGTAGAGGTCATGGTGAGGCCAAGGTGGTGCCGACATGGATACCAAAATTATGGACAACACCAGTCCAATGATTCACAACAGCAATTATACACAGGTGAAAGAGGTCATTCTCAAGGCAAAGAGAGCCAAAGAGGTCTTAGCAATTAGAACAGACAACAATTAGGAAGAGGTTCTAGAGATTGCTATTATTGGACAAATCATGTTGTTTTTCCTGCAGAATGTCAACAAGAACCTAGTGACATGAAGAAGAAAAAATTACTGCAAAACAATTATGTGTCTTCAAGCAAGTAGGGTGAAGATAGATATGAGCATTTATTTGTTATGCAGTACATGGTAAATATAGATGTATCCACAACTAATCCACAAATGTTGATAATGTATGGTATGTAGACTCGAGAGCCTCTAACCATATAACCTATCATGGTGAGTTGTTTAGAGATGACATTGTAAAGAACTTGGAAAGCCTAGGTTATGTAGAGACAAAGGATGGCGTAGGTCATCCTAAATGTGCCATTAGCTATGTGGGATGGTAAGATGAAATACTTGTCTAATGTACTTCATGTGCCCAACATCACAAAGAACCTAGCTTTTGTTGGGTAGATTGATCAGGGTTTGCAGGTACGCTTCAACCCTAATGGCTGCTTTATGTAGAGGACTTCAAGAACAAATGGTGTCTGATTACAAAGGGTAAGAGAGTGGGAAGAATGTTTACTTTGGATGTAAGCATGCCTGAGGTCAAAGTTGCTATGTTTACACAAGGTACAGGTGTTGTGGCCGATATAGATATTTGGCACAAATGTATTGGTGATGTAAATGAGCAACGATTGAAGTCTATGCAAAATTCAAAAATTGTTATAGGTTTGCTAAAGTTTAAGGTAGATGGAATGCATAAGGTAATTTGTGAAGCATGTCAATTTGGGAAGCAAACAAAGAATGTATTTCCACATAACAGAAACGTAAGTAAGAGGGCTCTTGATGCGGTGCGCTCAGACGTACAGGGGCCGATAGAGATAGCATCCATGAGAGGATTTCACTATTATGTAAGGGCTGACAAAGATAGCATCAATGAAGTCAATATTAGATAATTTGGAAAAAATCTCACACTTTGGGAATCAACTTTTTAATATAGTTTTGGCCATATCTTGAGCATACTAACTCCAAATTTGTCGAAGATTTTAGATGTAGATTCTACTCCTAAAGATCTTTCCAAAACGATATGTCACATGAGAGGGTTTTGATAAAATCTTGGATAAGTTCACCATGATCCCATTTTTCAAAAGGGAATGTGATTTTTTCCAAATTATCTAATATGGCTTCAATGGGAGGATTTCACTAATATGTATCTTTCATTGATGAGACCACACATGAAAGGTGTGGGTGTACTTCATGAAAGAGAAAAATGAAGTGTTTGCTCACTTTTAGAATTTCAAAATGTTGACTAAAAAACAAATAGAATCACAAATTAAGTGCTTAAGGTCAGATGGAGGGGGATAATATTTCTCCAATGAGTTCAACACACGTATCTGAAAAAGCATAGAATCTAGAGATAATTTACATGCAAGCTCCATGCAAGTACACTCCGCAACAAAATGGTGTTGCTGAGAGGAAGAACAGACACATTGCATAAGTTGCTCGCGCATTAAGGCTGAGAAGAGCATGCCTTGTTATTATTGGGCTGAAGTAATTATGACTGTAAATTACATTATGGACACGACCCCCACAGTAATAGTTATGGTATGACACCAGAGGAGAAGTATAGTGACAGAAAACCAAATTTTTCACACCTCAAAGTTTTTGGATTCATTGCATATGTACATATTCCTAATGAGATACGCAGTAAGCTAGATTAGAAGGCTGAAAATGTGTTTTCATTGGTTAATCCCTTGAGCAAAAGGGGTACATATACAACCCTGTCACACAAGAGATGAGGATGAGTAGGGATATTGTACTTGATGAGATGAGCAGCTGGTATGCTGAACTAAAAGACTCGATTGGGAATGATGCACAAGAACAGGTGGGTGCACAAAATGCAACTCAACAATCATAATCGTTAAGTGGATCAAGAGAGTCCTCTAGCAGTGGGTCTTTTGTTAATAGACCATAGAGTGGCAAGCTGCGTCAAAATGTCAGTCTTGCAAATTTAGCTGGTGCATCACATAAAGGCAAAGATAAGGTTGATGAGCCCCTTGGTATGCCTAACATTTCAATAGGGCATTCATTTGTTGATGGAGAGTGTAGTGGCTCAGAGTATAGCCTTAACGAGGAGTTTGGGATTCTAGCTATCAAGACACCTTGTGTAAGGAAGGCTAAGGCAACCACAAGGACACCAGGGACAAATCTAGGACCACGGAAGTCAAATAAGGTGAAAAACTTGTTCAGATATTGATATATGATGGTTATGTAGCTCAGCATTATGCATACATGGCAAAGGTTATGCAGGATGTTGAACCCACATTCTTTGAGGATGTGGTTAGGCATGCAAATTGGGATATAGCCATGGATGAAGAAATGGCTGCATTGCATGCTAGTATAAGACATGGGAATTGGTACATGTCTTTGCCTAAGGGTAAAAATACCATTGGATGTAAGTGGGTGTACAAAGTGAAGCACAACTCATATGGAAGCATTAGCAGGTGTACAATGCTAGATTGCTTGCTAAAGCTTATGCTCATACCTACGGCATTGATTATGAGAACACATTCAGTCTCGTTGCCAAGATGGCAACTATGAGAGCTGTAATTGGAGTGGATATGTTAAAAGGTTAGGTCTTACATCATATGGTTGTATGAAGAAGTGTATTTAGATATGAGGTTTAATTACAAAAGCTGTGTCAAAAGGTTGGGTATTACATCAAATGGATGTAAAGAATGTGTTCTTGCATGGTCATTGGTGAGTCAGAAGAAGAAGTGTATTTGGACCAACCACCTCGTTATAAGGATTTGAGTCACCCTTTCATCTTTATGCATGTGTTATACATTGATGTGTGAGTGCATGTGTGCTTGTAAGAGCTCAAGCTCTCTCTCCTCCCCCAATCTTAATAAATATGGACATGCATTTTTGGAATATTATCTTGCAACCAACCCCCTCAATCCAAGTTCTTATATTTGCATGGATATATCTCTTCATGTTGAGTATGGTAGTAGTTATTTTAGAGTCTTGATTAGCCAAATTATGGAGGTTCTAATAGTCTTTCATGGACTAAATATAACAAGAGCATGGAAGCCATAGGAAATAGTCTAGTATATAGTAACCATAATTATGGAGCTCCTTCCATGCTTAATATTTAGCTTTAAGGTAATGTAAATTTATACAAGTCTTTTTAAATATACTTTCAACCATATCAATGTGTAAAGTAAGGATGTATGTCTAACTTTGAGGCGACTTAATTAAAATGTAGTTCAAATTTCTCTTTCTACTATATGTGGTTATTTCAATGTTTTTATGTAGCACCCTCATTTAGTGGAGATGATCTTGGAATATATTGGAGCCTTGAGTGACCTTATATGCATATTATTGACTTATGTGCTTGATTTAGGTGCCTCATCCCTAAGTTTTTAAATTGCCATTAGATTGTCATATTCCCATTCCATGCCATGGTTGTAATTGTGTCTTCACGTTTAATTTATAAGTAGTTGTTTTCATCTTAATGCCTTATTGTGAGCTTGAAACACTATAAGAGAAAGATAGTATAGCACCATTCACTTTAATAGAATGAAGGTGGAGCAATGAAAATAACAGCACTTTTATAACTATAAGGGTAGGGAGATGTCGGGCCCATTTCGCTGCTAAAAAAGTTACTATTTTCGCTACTGAACAGCGAAATTTTGCTACTATTTTCGTTGTTGTGAGCAGTGAGAGCAACAATAGAACTGCATGAAAAAAAAAGCTAAGGCAAAATGGGGAGTCATCACAGGAATTCCCTATTTGCCCTAGTTTTTTTTAATACAAATACAGTCAAACTAACACAAGTTCATGTCCTACTCATCGTCATGGACACATGTAATGTAAAATTTTACAAATACAAAAAAAGGACAATTGCAATTCATGGTTGACAAATGTCATAATTCTATTACAATTCTTGGCGAAATTACATAAGTGTATGAGTCCAAAAAGGTCATATACAAAATAAAGCATAATGAAAATCTATGGAGTTAGGGGCTACATTGAGGGGGTCTCCATATCATGCATTTCGATTATTATTGTCCCTTGCAGCTCCACCCTTTTCTCTCACATTTCCATTACTTCTTGCTTGCATGTTTTCACCATTGTTTGTAGTAACACCGTTTTTGGTAACATGATCCTAAAATACAATAAAACTAACACAAGTGAAAATTAGTTTTGTAAAAACAAAGAGGTTATGGTTTTCGGAATGTACTTACTTGTCATGCTTGACAAGCATGTCCTCTAGTAATAAAAATTGATCCTTTGTCTTGCACCCTTTCAAAGAGAGCTTCTAAACCCCGTTGTAATGCAAAATTATATTCATCTTACATAGGGGGTGGTCCACTGCTTTAAGCTATAGACATACAAATAAATGAACATTGACTTTATGTTAACCTTCTTTTCTTAAAAGATAAGATACAGTTTAAGGCTAATATATACTTACAAAGATTGTTGGGATATTTACTCCTCCACGTGTAACATTGCGTCGCAAGTTATTTGCCATATATCCAAGAAGAAACATAAATACTTAAAACTCTTATGCATATTGTTAGGCATGCCTAGGTAGCACCTAGCATACATTGGAAGCTACCAGCATGCCTAGGTAGCTACCGGCATGCATTGGACGCACCCAACATGCATTGGAAGCTATTAACATGCCGGGTAGCACCCGGCATGCATTGGAAGCTACCTGGCATGCTAATGTATAGGCCTCATGCATGATGCTTATGCGTATGTCTCATGCATATGCCATTATGCACGAGGCTTTTTGCACAAGTCTCATGCATGTGGCTTATTCATAAGCCTCATGCATAAAGCTTATGTATAAGCCTCGTGCATGAGGCTTATGCATATGGCTAATGCATAACTCTCATGCATGAGACTTATGCACTAGCCTCAGGCATAAGCTTTATGTGCTAGCCTCATGTATGACGCTAAGGCATATGGCCACCTCTTGAGAGAAGCTTAGCTCTCAAAAGGCTATCCATAGAGTATGGAAAAAATAACAAACCCTAATCTTAAAAGCTCTAAAACTTGCAAACCCTATAACATGTAAAAGCATAACAAAAGAAACATACAAGAAAGAGATCTCTTACCTTGTGAGGGTTGTATGTGTTGAAAACCTACAAAATCGAACAAAATTAAGAAAAAAAAGTATTAATAACAAACCCTAATCTTAAAAGCCCTAAAACTTACAAACCCTATAAACATGTAAAAGCATAAAAGAAGAAACATACAAGAAAGAGATCTCTTACCTTGTGAGGCTTGTATGTGTTTGAAAACCTACAAAATCAAACCAAATTAAGAAAAATAAAAATCTCTTACCTTGTGAGGCTTTAATGGAGAGCTCTTAATTCGGGTTTCTATGTAAAATCTAGCATTTGGGGTTAAGCTTCAATAAGAAGGAAAAAAGAAGAAAAGAAAATTCTAAAAGAGAGGAAAGAGAAGGGAAATACTCACAAGAAAGCTTTCATGGAAAGCTTGTTTGCATAGGAATGAAGGAAAAGAGAAGACATACCTTGCTTGAGCTTGAGCAGGATAGGGTAGGAGAGGTAGAAGTGATAGATTAGACATAAACCTATAAAAAAACTCAGATTACCAAGTTTAGTGTATTTAAAAGATAAAAACGACACGACGGCAAAAGAAGCAAGATATTTTTACAGTACAGCAGCATTCTTTTGCTATACTGAGTAGCGGTTTTTTGCTACAAAAATGCTACTTAACAACGAGAAAATGTTGTTGAGCAACATTAATACCCCCAACATTTCCCTTTTGAAAACTCTACTAAAAAACGATATTGTACTCTCGATGTGTTGTAGTGATTTCTAGCAGTTTTTTTTATAACTACATGCCTTAGTAAATGTCAAGGCCATTATTAGCCTACTATAAATGCTACTATCTTTGTTGTACGAGAGTTATCCTCAGCAACATTTTTAGCAACAATGAAATATTGTTGACCAGCAATAGCGAAATATGGTCAGTGATATTTCTCTACTAAAAAATGCTGTTGAGTAACAAGAAACCTGCAAAACAAAATCTGGGATAGATTGGGGAGTTTACAGAACTCCAGTAGTCTGACCCACTTTTTTTCAACCAAAGAGATAGTGCCTAAGAGCTTCAAGCTCTTATGCATATGATCTTTAAGCTCTCTTGCACGAGAGCTTATGCATAAGAGCTTATTTAAGCTCTTATGTTTTTTTTAAGTAAAGAGATAGTGCTTAAGAGATTCAAGCTCTTATGCATAAGATCCGTTTAAGCTCTCTTGCATGAGAGCTTATGTATAAGAGCTTATTTAAGCTCTTATGTATGAGAAGTTATGAGAAAAGATCTTGCATGTATAGCTACAATGAAAAAATAAAAATTAGAACTTCCATAACACCCGAGGGTGCAAAATTAAAAAAGAGAGTTTATGATTTAGAGCTTACTATAAGGAGACGGACAATGTATCAGTAAAATAAAGGCCTAGAGAGAACCTACATTTAAGGAGAATCTTTGGGCTTCTAACATATAAAGGCCTAGAGAGAACCTACATATAAGAAGAACCTTTGGGCTACTAACACATTGAAGGAGAACCTCTGGCCTATACCATATGCTTAAGTATTAAGCCATATGGCTTCTTGTACCTACAAGACAAACTCCCAAAGCACTCTATGGTGCTATATACCAAGGCACTCAAGGGCACTGCATAAATAGAATCTAATGAAAGTAAAAGAAAAAGAGAAAGAATCATCAACCTATATGTGGATTGAAGTTACGAAGATCCTTTTTGTACATCTTGAATAAATAATTAAATCCTCACAAATATACATCAATTATAAAAAGAGACAGACTTGAAATTGAATTAAAAATCATTTAACACGACTTATTATCATTAAACAAAGAAACAAAATTAAATACATAAAATAGCAACATCATCAAAGGTTATGAAAGAGAGTACCACACAGAGAAGAACATCAGACTGGGTGCAATCTCCCCCTCGACGTGTGTGGCTCCACTCCCACACGTGGTATTTTAATCATATTCATAAATTTAGCCCTTGGAGCCATTAATAGCATAGCTTTTCTAAAATAGGACTATTTACAAATTTGAACTTTAGTCCAATGCTTTTAAAGCATTTCATCAAAAATAAATAAACCTTGCCCAACTAAAATTGCTAGTGGACCTTTTTACATAAAATGATTATTTTTGGATGCCCGAGCGGTTTTTCCGCACATGTCTGACTTAATCCACTCCTATCAAACACACAACTGAGATCAATTTGCTAACCCGAGCAAGAGGGATGTTACATTATTGGCCCTCTATGGTCTATTGGGGACGCCCGTCCGACCATTGTGCCATGCTTACAATTAGTATCGTGATGAGTGATATCATAATAAATACTACATTGTAAGATACGATTGGCATATGCTTTGCGAGTCTATGCTATGTATGCTATGATTGGGTGATACCATGTGTACACATGCTAGTGTTGTTGATATTGGTGTTTGATTGCCTCACCTAACATGTTGCCTTGTTGAGTATAGGTGATGAGTACGAGGATGTTGAATGAGGCATCGTACTTGTGCGAGGGTCATCAAACGAGGTGTCGCGCACATGCATGAGTGTGCAAGGGTCACCGAACGAGGTGTTGCATGCACGAGGGTCACCGAACGAGGTGTCGCGCGTAGGTTTTGTCATGTGCATGGGCGTTTACATCGCCTCGACATTTATGAGTTATACTTCATTATTTTTGGTTGGCCGCGTGCCATTTATTTGTACTCGAATATTTATGTACACCGATTTGCATGGGTGTATTGCGTGTGAACTAGAGCTTCACTATTATTTTTGGTACACACTAGATGTGTGTGAACATCCTCTAGAAGGATTGGTCATTTTTGTAAAAAGTAAAGAGCCCTATTTTTGGCAAAAGCTTCATGTTGGCTCAAGGGCTATTTTGGTAATACATGAAAAAAAATACTCATGTCTTGCAAGGAGCTAGCACGCATGAGGGGGAGATTTAACCCAACCCTTTGTTGATGGTGATGTCATCTAAGTTCTGTTTTCAAGTCTATGGTTTTATCTCGTGTTTATTTTTATATCCATGATTAATACGTTTGAATCTTTTATTTGTATGGAGTTGATTACTAATTCTTGATTTATGCGAGCACTTGTGGTACTTTGATTCTCTTGTGTGGCAAAGATCTTGACAATTGAGAAGAGGGCTCCTGTGGGCTAGTTTATTGAGAAGTCCACTTAGGAAAAATCGACAAAGCATATTCAAAAAAATAACAAATTTTGAAAAGACAATCATACTTGTTGTTCTTAACTTATATGCACTTGTGGGCTTTGTATCTTACCTTCTTAGCTTGTACGCAGCGATAGAATACATTAACACAACAAAATAAATAAAAAGATATAAACACAAGATCACACTAACTGTGTAGATATATAAAAACGATGATAAAGTATACAACACCCATCCATGGCTAAGTAACCAAATATAGTTTTCAATACTTAAAATCACTGAAGAAATACATTTCTAATTGGGGCAAAAAAGAGTAATACCTTATCATAGGCAAAACAAAAAGATAAAGCATACAACACCCATCCATGGCTAAGTGATCAAATATAGTTTTCATTACTTAATCATTGGAGAAATAAATTTTGGATTGGGGCAAAAAAAAGAGCTTTACCATAGGCAAAATAAAAAGATAGCAAAATGAAAATCTATGGAGTTAGGGTCTGTAACAAGTTCCTCATCTCACGAACGTGATGTCCCTCGTTATCATTTATACAAAAAACATGGGCACAGTCTCACGCATTCCGATTATTATCATCCCTTGCAGCTTCACTCTCTTTTCTTACATTTTCATTACTTTCTTCTTGCGCATGGACACCATTTGTTGTAGTAACATTGTTTATAGTATCATGATCCTAAAACATAATAAAACTACCATACGTGAAACTCGGTTTTGAAAAAACAAAGAGGTTATGGTTTTAGGGATGTACTTACTTGCCAAGGTTATGATTTTAGGGATGTACTTACTTGCCATGCTTGCCAAGCATGGCCTCCAAAAATAACAATTCATCCTTTGTTTTGCACCCTTTCAAAGAGAACTTCCAGACCCTATTATAATGTAAAATCATAGTCATCCTGCATAGGGGATGGCTCACTGCTTCAAGCTACAGATATACAAACAAATGAACATTATTTTTATGTTGTTATAAGGTAATTTTTTTGCTTAAAAGATAAGATACAATTCGAGATAATATACTTACAAAGACTGCTAGGATATCTACCTAAAAACTACTATTCATCATCCTTATCCTCTTCTCCCTCATTGTGAAGGATGTCCTCTTCTCCTTCATTGTGAAGGATGTCCTCAGCCCATCAAAAGGAGGACTAGTGATCCCTATCTACATACAAGTTTTTGGTTAAACAATGCAGTAGAGTATTAGCAAGAGAATTTATAGCAATTAAATTTTGCTTACCCTAAAAGCCTCATCCCAATTGACACCTATAAAACCCCCTCATTTTGCATCCAATCAAAGAGAGAAATCGTGTTGTGGTAAATGGCATAGTCACACTCCTCTTTCATTTACACCTTCTCAATTATCTCATACTGAAGAGAAGACCCCACAAGTTAGGAGGGAAAAAAATGTGATGGTGAATGAGCTTACCAAGATTGTAGACGACTTGTGAAGTAAGAAAAAATTGAGCCCCAACCGCCGCTACACCAAGATGTGAGGTAAATGAGTTATGGCTCATTGCCTCTTTTTGTTGCTTCCACTTATCATGATCCTCATTGAATACAATGCTCCAATCATGATCGCTAATGCCAAGAGGCTTGTTCTTAACTTATTTCTTGCAACCCCACAAGTCTGAGCGATGATGATGCTTCATTGTTTGGCATCTCACCAAGCACCAAGTATCCATTTGTTGTCAAATCAAAGATCTGTGCGCTTGACACTAGATATTCCTTATGGAGAAATTCAATAATGTAATTCTTCTTTGCAAACCAAGAGCTCCTTCCAATGCATCATCGTCTCATCTCAAAAAGCAAGCTCTAGCAATTGATGCATCTTATCCATGACCCCTTTACTGGCATGATTAAGGAGAATCGCTCCCCAAGCATCAACATCATAAGGAGATAGATTAGGAGGACTTAGCACATGAGATGTGTGAGGGGTGTGTGGGATAAACAAGGGGATACCACTTGGGGTTCCTCACAAGGATGGAGGGATGGTGTTAACCCATTCCTGGGGTTAACAAGAGCTACTACCATTATCTTATATCAAGGAGTCAAGGTAGATACACCCAAAGGTCATACGTACAAGATATGAAGCAATGGTGTCCAAATCTACAACTTGGACAGGCACACGTAATGGTCCTATGGAATACTTATGGTGATTTTTGCTTCAAGAGCGTGTGGTAGTAAGTTAGGATCTACTTCATGTGTATATTATGAGATTAGTCATTGTAATAGCATTAGGCCTCTTATGAGCCTAAAGTGCCCAGTCGGCCATAGTTTAAGTGAGTGTGAACACTTATGGCCATGTATATAAGTGAATATCTCTTATAATACAAGTGACTCTCCCATTGTGCAATAGAGTCTTGCTCTTGCTAATCCTCTTACTCATTAGGACATTTTGGAGATCATTTGTAGGGCCTTCTAAGAAATTCACGAATTCCTATTTTCTCTCTCTAGAAAAAATGTACAAATATAAAACAACTAAATTTTAAGATGTGATTATTCTACTCTTGCATTTATGAATAGCTACAAGCTTTTCATAAATTCGAATCCTAATATAACCTTATTCTAATATAATTCTTGTCAGCTTGTCATAAAGTAGCTATTTTCGTATCTTATACACCAATATAGGGCTCTTTAATGAAGTATTTTGTGCTTACTACTTAGAATTGAAATTCTAATAAACCCTTTGATAGTATAAGCAAGATATTATCACCCTATCTTCACCCTTACACGTAGTCCATGGAGAGCAACAGTGTAAGCAACCATTCTACTAACGTGCTTAACGAAGTAGATAATAGCAAAAAATATCATCTCCACATTGATCTTGATAGTGAGTATGAGCCCATTCAAAAACGTAAAAAACAATCTGCAACGCTCTCAAATGATAAGGCGAACATGAGAGGGTCTAGTTTGCAGCACATAGATCTTTGGTGTGATGGATCAATCTATCCTATCAACCCTACAACCTCTTCCCATCCTCCATTCTCTAATCCCACAACTCTATTACGTTTTACAGGAGATGTAGTCAATGGATTGCTAGGATACTATCAATCCATTACTACCTATGCAAATAGTGAAAGGCAATACTCTCAATACCAAGTAGCTCAACTTCTTCGTTCAACAGAAAAATGCAAGGCACTAAAATTCAGAATGGAGAAAAATGATATTGAACTTGCAAGACTACGGAGATAGTTGAGGCAAAAGGAAATAAGCGTTGGACTACGACAAAGGAAGAGAAAGCTCAAGAACTTTGAGAACCTGAAGCCTGGATCGGGTGGGCTAAAGAAAAGAATCCAAGCAATAAGGTAAAAGATGTATTTAAAGCTTTGTTTATTTTGTGTTCTTGATGTTAGAACTTATCATTAGGTGGCCTTAAAGAAAAGAATCCAAGAAATAAGGTATGACTGTGTTAGAAATTATCATTGACTGTGTTCTTAATGTCAGATATTATCATTGTTGTAACTACATGGTTGTACTGCATCCTAACAAGGAAAATATTAATCCAAATATGCATCAAGCAAAGCAATTTAAACCTCTGCTTACATCAAGAATGGCAAAGGAAATGTTGCAGGAAAAGAAGTTCAAGTGGTTAAAAGAGATATAATAGAACAATTTGTCAGTAGTAATGCAGTCTCCACAACAGAAATATAGGATGCTATGGACAGTAATGGAGTCAGTCGAAAAGGTTACAATGCTATTCAAAAGTCACTATCTTCAGTTCTTGATGCCAAGGGAATCAAAGGGAAACTACTTCCAACTCCTATAGATGTCTGGAGATTTTAGGACAAGCTGAATGCAGAGGTATTGCAATACATCGGTAAACCCTACCACATTGAAGAGGTTCAATGGAAAAAGTGGCAGCATTCAATACAATCAATTCAACAATATATTCCTAGATATGGAGCTTTTGCAAAAGAGAATGGTAGAGTTCTATGACATCACTTACGAGACGAGACAGGAGGTGTGCTTCAATTTGTCATCAAGCTTGATGAATGTGAGATTATCAAAATGAAAAAGGTAGAAAGAGTCACAATAACACTAATGAATAGAGCACTCAATAAATGCATGAAGGATGATAATCCATAATATTTCAGCGTGCAATCTAAAACAAATATATGGTGGCTAGGATCATTTGAGGTAAATCATATTGCATTTATCTACAGACTTGTTTTTCTCTTGTTTAGAAAGAAAGTTGACATTATCTATTTATCTATATAGGTCAAGAAAGAAGATCATGAAACATTGTTTTGGGTGTTTCATCATACACCCATTCCTAAATTGATTAGCGAACAGATGAAGGGAAACAGAATCATTAGTATTGACAAAACAAGGGAGACTTCCAAGTTCAATGGCATCTTGTAGGTGACCTCAAGACACTCAAGTGCTTATTCAATTGCAGCAAGGGAGCTAATGCAAGGTCACCCTGTCTTTATTGCATGGATTCCGCAAAAGAGCTAGACTCTAAGTGATGGAGAAGACCACCAAATCGAAATTTTATTGATGAGAACTTTTGCCCTATATTTGAGATTCCTCTCATCAATGTACATATTTGTACCCTTCATGCGTTGTGCCGTATCATTGAGAAATTGGTGTTTCTGTACATTGGATTTGCTTAGAAGATAAAGAAGGTGCCAGAGAGAAAAAAAGCCCTTTGCTCATTGGAAAAGGTGTTGTTTGAGATTGGACTACATGGAGGGAACGTTCCTATTCTAAAAGACACTAAGAAGTCAACCAATGAGAAGGATGTACCAATGAAGCCATCAATTGGAGGTGTTGAAGTAAGAAGATTTCTATCAGAACCCCTCCACAGCCAGAAACACAAAAGCACCAAGATAGGAAAAGTATATAAATCAAACTACATTAGAGAAGAATCAAGTACGAACAATGGAAAAGTCTCAATGCAATGAAAGATCAAGAGAGTGAATCAAGGCATGCAAAGGAAAACGTTTTTGGCGATCAATTGATGTTCTTTTCAGAATGTGTGACAAAGTTAATTGGACACAACAAGATAAAAAGAGCTTTCAAGACAACCTGTAAACTTTCAAAAGAGTCATGAAGATAGCTTGGATAGATTCCAACATAACACAATACATGGTAAGGTTCATGATTATGTTCTTTTAGTTGACATGCACAACTGATTGATGCACATCTGATTCTCTCTTTGTTGATATATGCAACATATTCTCTACAACCATATGCCATTTTTTATCCAAAAATATGGAAACCCTAGTACTTGGAACACTCAAGGGATGGAAAAGTCACACTATATGGCACGAAATGCATATTTCAAGCATACACAACATGGTGGAGGAAGGAGAAAGCAAACAGCATGCATGAAGTATTCCAATGGTTCTACCACAAAATACTCCAACTACACAGGAAAGAACCTTAAAAACAGAAAACAAAAAAGATCTGAAGCTTTTAAAAACTTGTGCTATCCAAGCCAGAACAAATGGTGAGAAAAAAGATTTATGTAAATCACCGCTGGATTAATAGAATGTAATGATACAAGAAATTTTTTATTACAATCTCAGGATTCTCTATCCCTAAGTAATTTATTGCTAACATGGTGTGCTGGTTGCTTGAATCTAAGTAGAAAATGTTTTCCGTACTCATCTAACTCCTCAAGATTCTCTATACCTAAGGATAAAGCATTATTAGTGTATGTAAGAAAGTAAGCTCTCCTAGAAGCTCTTAAGCCAGGGTAGTATCCAAAAATATCTACTGCACTTACTTTCTCTACAAGAATTATCTTATCATATGTTTTGGGTATTATTGTACCGCCAAGAAAGCGAGGGAGTGTCTTGAACAAGAAATTTGCTAAGACACCCTGTTGGCCCATAGAATTATGGTAGATCAAAATCTTTGCAGTTGATAATCTCTTCAGGTAGTAACATAATGTAGCATCTCTACCACACGGTAGCTTCGATTGTGCCTCTGTAAAAACAGATCTGGCTCCTCCATAAAGGTCTGCAAGAAATTTGAATACCACAGGAATATGAGAGAGAGAGAGAGAGAGAGAGAGAGAGAGAGAGAGAGAGAGAGAGATCCTTTGGCATACCCTTATTAGCTTCTACCACAGAATCTAAGCTGTCGGCACTACTGTCATAATCCTTGCTGGCCTTAATTTGTTCCCTCGAAATCGGGATCCTCTACTTTAAAGGCACAAATCTTTGGAACAACACTGGAAGACCTGCTTAATTCTGTAGACTCACTATAAAGTACAAGACCTGCAAAACTCTTAACATGCCCGTAAGACATTACTGCAATTGGTTGAGCAGATTCAAGTACTTCACTCTGCACTATAAGAGGAGCATCGCTTGAAGAAATAACTGAACCTGATGAAAAATTGATCAACCTCTTCTTTAAAATCTTTGATTCCCTTGGCTGCTTATCCAGTACATCTTTCCGTCCTCTAAAGCTATACTCTGCATCTATTTCAGAAGACTTTCTTTTAAATCCCCTCGATCCTGCATTATAAGAAATAGATATATGATTAATTTATAAAAATGGATTACAAAATAGCTACGTGTTGATCTATGTGTGTGCGTGCGTGCGTGTGTGTGCATGTGTGAGTGACTGTGTGTGTGTGTGTGTGTGTGTGAGAGAGAGAGAGAGAGAAAATACAACTAGCCATTTGACGCGAAGATACAAAAATAAGATCTTTGAAATCAGAATATCGTGTCTTTTGACTATCAAAAGCAAACTTGAATATAGTTTACGTGCACATGCAAAATCTCGTAGAGGCATATCTATGCATATATACAAATTTACAATTACATAGATATACCAATATACAAACACACACACACACACACACACACACACACACACACACACACAAAAATATCTACACATATAAAAAACATATAGACATGCACACACACATATATATATATATACATATCTATATATATATACACACACACACACACACACACACACACACATATATATACATATCTATACACACACACACACACACACACATATATATATATATATTTGCATTATATACTTAAGGATATCTATATATGTATGTGTGTGTGTGTGTGTGTGTGTGTGTGTGTGTGTGTGTGTGTGTGTGTGTGTGTGTGTATTTGTGTATGTAGCCATTTGACGACGCGAAAACGAAAAAGTAAGGGATTTCAAAACAAAATATCGCGTCTTTTTGCTATCGAAACCGAATTTGTTTTGGGAAGCAAAATGACGAGGTATTTTGTCTTGAAATATCCAGGATTAGCCTATTCGCGTCATATGGCTGCTGCATACAGGGATTCCTTGAGATCTAAAAGCATCTAAAGATTTTAAAATAATTTCTTTAAAGAAGGTACATGAAAAAGCGTAATACACCTACTTGCTCTGGAATATATATTTTGATTGATGTCTGTTTCCATTTTGTCGCGCTTTTCCTCCATTCTAACAGCTAAAATAACTGTACTCAAAGCACAGTTTAAGTCATTTCTCTCGAAAGCATGTGACACCTAGATTCTCGCAACAACAACTGGGGTGTAGAAACTCTAACTGTGTCAAAATCCAGACTTTTTGAGAAACCTTAGAGAAATTTGGGGTTTAAAAAAACTCTCTAGTTCCATGAGTTTGTGAGAATAGTTTATTGGGCCGTGTTATTTAAGTCCGAACGTGATATTTAAACGTGATCGTATGACATTCAATCGCAACGTGACACGTGGAGTGCTTTGATATTTGTGTCAAATGGTCAATCTACATACAACGAATAAAAACAATGACACGTGGCAAAAAGTACTCTCTACACGTGTCACATTTAGCGCACTTTCCCATTATTTAATGTCATTTTATTTCTTGCAATCCGTGAACGCGTGTTTGGTTTTTTGTCTCAAAAGCCAACTCAAGCTGACGACCAACGCTCCAGCTCAGCCTCCAACGCTCTAGCTCACGAACCCCGCACCAGCTGCCTTATGACAATACTCCATCTGCCTCATGAAGACCAACGCTTCAGCTCAATAAAATCTCCTACCAGGTACCTATTCCAGATCATATTACCATCATAAAAACAACATTAAATATACCTTTTAAAAACCAAAATGCATCGGAAGCGCATTTGTTTCCTTATTTCTTAAGGGTAACACCTGTCGAGTGAAGAAGTCATTATTTATGCTTGTTTCTTTAAAAATTTGACAATACAGTCATCCCTGTACATAAAAATATATGTATGTTTACTACATACATATATGTACAATGACAACTATATCGTTATACTTGTAAAGAAATATACTTAAATATATTTTAACATACAACACAATATACCAAAATCTTTATGATAGTCGAAAGGCGCGATATCCCATTTCCAGTTTTCTTATTTTTTCTTATTCGCGTTAAATGGCTACTAGATGCACATATTCTAGCTACTCTAAGCAAATAGTCAAAATTAAAAGATCCTAAATTAGTAGCTACTCAAAGTGTATCACGTTTTTCGGTTATATGCACCATATTTCCATACGATTCTACCTGTGAATATAGTTGTGTATGTGTATATAGAGACACACACCCACACACACACGAGAAGTTGGTCATGATAGCCGAAAGACACGATACCTGTTTGCAAACCTCTTAGATTTTCATATTCGTGTCAAATGGCTATGAAGGCGCAAGCATAGGTACACACACACACACACACACACACACACACATATATATATATACGTATCTATTTATATACATATACCAAAATCTTTATGATAGTCGAAAGGCACGATATCCTGTTTCCAGTCTTCTTATTTTTTTCTTATTCGCATTAAATGGCTACTAGATGCATATATTCTAGCTACTCTAAGCGAATAGTCGAAATTAAAAGATCCTAAATTAGTAGCTACTCAAAGTGAATATCGCGTCTTTCGGCTATATGCACCATATTTCTATATGATTCTACCTACTGTTGCTGCGAATATAGTTGTGTATGTGTATATAGAGATACACACCCACACACACACAAGAATTTGGCATAATAGCCAAAAGACGCGATATCCCATTTGCAAACCTCTTAGATTTTCATATTCGCGTCAAATGGCTACGAAGGCGCAAGCATAAGTATATGCGAATATGAAAATCTAAGAGGTTTGCAAACGGGATATCGCGTCTTTAGGCTATCATGACCAATTGCTCATGCTTGTACGTGCATTTATATAGAAATGTAAAGCGTATATGTGGATGCATATGTGTGTGTGTGTGTGTGTGTGTGTGTGTTTGTGTTTGTGTATAAAGCGTATTTGAGAGAGAGACAGATATATATATATATATATATATATATATATATATATATATATATATGCTTATGGATATGTTTTGAAATGTGTTGTTTTTTATATGGCGAGGGACTAAGAGAAGTGCCCATAGGTAGGGCAAGGGTCCCGATGTTGGTATGAAAGCTGTTGCTAAACAGAGGAGAAAGGGAAAACCTATGCACACCCTGAAACAGGCCAGGTGTAGTAGATTTTCTCAAAGGGTGACTATTTTAAGGGAGATTAGGAAAGCTCAAAAATGTATTGAGCTCTGTATTCTTAAGGCTCCTTTCCAGAGGTTAGTGAGATCAGTTTGTGATCAATGGTCTCTTCAAATAAGGTGGAAGAGAACATGCTTGCTTTGTCTTCACGAGACAGCCGAAGATTTTATTCTAGAATATTTCAATGATATGTGTATAGTTGCTGCACACGCACACAAAATCACCATCATGGTTAAAGATTTGGAGACTCTGAAGAGAGTTAGATGGAGATTCGAGAAGCTTCTGTTTCCTACCAAAATAATTGATGGTAAAATGAGAGATATTCTTATGATACCCCCTGTTAGGAAGCAGAGCGATGACATAAAGATCACAGAGGTTACACATGAAGTTAATACAAGAGCCAGGGCTGAACAAGAGGCTAGCCTGTTTCAACATAACCCTACATGGACCAAGGTAATAAAACTTGTTGATAATGTCTTCCTCAGCCCTCATTCATTTATGCTCTACTAAACTTGATGATTTTTTTCCCTTTCACCGCAGTCAAATATTGAAAGATACCTCTTTGTGGAGCGCTATAGAGTAACCATGATACGGATTATCTTAAAATGTGCTGAGGAGAAGACCCCACAGAACGAACCTACTTTCCTAGAAGAGGTTGAGGTTCTCGTCGAGTATGGAACTGTTCATCAACTACAGCCCAACCAAGGGAAGGAGGAGGAGAGTGTTGAGCAAGAGAAGAATAGTGAGGACGGAAAAGGAGAGGAGGAGGAGGAGGGCAGAGAAGAGAAGGGTGAGGAGGAGGAGGGCAGAGAAGAGGAGGTTGAGGAGGGCAGGGAAGATAAGGGTGAGAAGGAGAAGATGGATGATGAGGAGAAGAAAGATGAGAAGGTTGAGAAGGGGAGCGAAGAGAAGTGTGAGGTGGAGAATATGGGTGAGCAGGAGAAGAAGGATGAGAATGTTTCGGAAGACCAGAACGAGTTGGAAGAGGAGGAGGGAGTTGAGCTCATGGACAACACAGATGGAGATGTGGAACATACACCTCAAAAGATTGATTTGAGCCAGTAGACAATTTATTTGTAACATTCTTTAAAGACATGCCCACTACATTTTTAAGTAGTGAAGGTTTGTAACATTTCTTATCAAACTAATTGAAATGTTACAAAGATTGATAATTCTAGATGTAAATGGTTTGCCTCTCAGAAGGAAATATGTTCCTTTCAATATTAGTGGGGCGAGAACATTTCGTGTAGGGTATATGCACATGATGCTGCTGAGGCCAGGAGTGGCAGATTTTGTCAAGTTTGTGCTATATTTTTTTCGGGGTCCTCAATGGCTTCGCAGAACTTGGAACCTATGATCAAAGTGCTTTGCACAGAAATAGGTTTTGAGCCAAGGGACTTTTATTTTATCTACGACCAAAGGGCTTGTGAAGTGCATCCCAGTATATTTCATCCAAGCAAAGAGGGAGTGCCGCTGTACACTAAGCCCTTTGCCATTATCCATCTACCTATTGACATACATAATACTTTATTTTGATAGATGATACCCTTGAGAAGGGGATATTTAATCCAGAGCACACTTGTATATCAGCCCTACATTTTGAGGGAGATGTAGATGATAGGTTTTTGGAACAGACACTAATTCCTTATTTAAAAGGCTTGTACGATTTTTATGGCACAGTTCGAGAATATGTAAAAAATAATCCATTTAATTGAAGTAATTTCTTATAAATCAAAGTGATGACTCGTATACATTGCAAGCTTTCTTTCATTGCTAATATAAAAAATAAGTACTGATAATATAAAAACGATGTACATTGTCTTCTTGCAATCAAAATTGTTGATAATATAAAAAGTACATTGTCTTGGATCAAAAGTACATGGGTAATTGAAGTTACATAGGAATGATAATTACTTTGTTCTACAAATCTCTGCAAATAATTGTCTTTTCTCTTCTCTTATGCACCTTTCTTCCATTGTGAAAGAAAGAAAACTCTGTTCGCATTTCATTTATGCATTCCTCTATGATATCTTTTCTCAAATGTTGTAGACAGCATAGCTCCCGCACTAAAATGACTGTGAGCAAGGTTGAGTCTGCATCGTGTACTTCAATATCTACCATGTTATTGCCCTCTAAACTGGCCACTTCTTGATCCATTGGAACTAGCTCTCCTTTGATGTAACGAGACCATTTGTACCAATATAACATAATGAATGTCTGTGTTGCTATCATGTACTTAACATTCACTGTCTCTAATGCGATCTGGCAATGGATCTCTTCATGCACTTTCCTGTCCCAGCTCTTGTCAAGTAAAGTTGCCAAGAATGTAGACTCTAGATTTTTGCAAATGAGGATAGTATTTGTAATTTTAACCTCACAGACATTGAAAAGCTCCACAAAAACAATTATTGGTAGGTAGAGCACAATTTTCACTATCCGTGTGGGACTACGCCCTCGTAGTGATCGTTGCACGTCTTTGTAAAGCTTACTCTTAACAGATTCTATAATGCATGAATTAAGAATTAGCCAATCTATGTGGTTCCAATCTACTTGGAGAGGAAGCTTTTCCAATCTGCTTGGAGAGGAAACTTTTCCAAGCGTCCATGGGTATTGGCTTTGTCCACAGAGTAAATAGTAAAAGTGGTCATAAAAACAATACCTGCATATCAGCAAGACTTCTTTTAGTCCTCCCCTCATACTACAACTGTCCAATGTGTACCACAGTCATGATCCCAATCATGCACTCAATTGGTTGCCACTCTTCATATGATAAGGGATACACACCTGCATACACAAACAATTGAACCTGAAAATGAGAACAATAATTCAATGATTAATGGTATTAATACTAATAACAATAATGAATTGCTTTGAGGTTTAGAGGATTACAATTTATTTTATGTGGTTGCAAGGATGATTGATCCTCTTTGCTAAGTACAAGCTCGTTGTGCATGTAGACATGTTGCACAAGCACCTTCTTTATAGTTATCCTTCCGCTCTCTATCTTTTGAAGTCTTTGATTCTATCCTTCCATGACGTTATAAAAATGTTCTTGCTGCTTGTATGTTTTCGCCTTCTTGGTTGCATAAGCACCCAGGTTTCCTTGGTTATTTGAGCTTGTGTCCATTGGTTCTGTTCATTGACTGTGTTGGAGATAAGTACAGAAAACACTGATGATCTAGGTCTCCTTGGCCTTTGAAGTGTTTCGTCAATGTCCTCTGATGCAGGGTATGACCGACATGATAACTGAAAGATTAGAGAGAAGGATGAAGGAAAGCAGTGTGTAGCTAGGAGAATGAAGAGAGCAAAACGAGAAGAAGAATACATACGAAGGTAGTTCACTTTAAAATTTTCCTCCTCGACAAGTAAAGACAAGATATCGAGGATGAAAAATTCTCCATCTATACTTGGGCAGGCATCTTCAATGCAATTTCTATCAGATTCTCCAAAAAAGTTATATATTAGATGAATACGATTATTTTTGGAATATACATAAAAACTTTTTAAGAATTTCTAAATAAATATAGCTAATTTTCAACGTTACATTTCCGGCTTGCTCACCAAATGACCTCCAAAATGTTCTAATGAATCGTTCTCTAATGTATGCTAGTGAGTATGTGTGAGTGATGTGAGGTGATAGGAGGGACGAGTACACGTAGTGCAACGCGGTGGTGTGACAACGTTCGCAGGAGACACAGTGGAATAGCCTCTCAAGGAGTCGTAGATCTTGGAGACCTCAAAGGTTACGAGCTTAGCCATTGGAAAGATCCTCTCACGACAGTTGCGGTTCACCAGGTAATCTCTTGTCAGGTGTGTTTCAAGGAGAGTTAGGGTGATCCATAACATTTTTGGCACCGCTGTCGGGGAATCATCCCTTGGCTTTTTCCATCGTTTTTCTCTAATCTACGTATTACCCATTGCCCATTGTCTTTATTAATGGTTTCCCATGAAAAAGATGTGAATATGATGGAGATTTGTGTGTGATTTGGTGAGAAATAGCTCTCTTTTTTGTTTTGTAAAGAATGCTTTTTTGCTTAATCTTGAGCTTAAATTATTGTTTTTGTTATTGTTAGTGTGGTTTTTAATGTTCCTAGGGCTTGCACATAGTGTGTATTAGGTTTAGTTTATAACCATTGTATCAAACAATGCAATAGAATGTAATTTTTAGTGATTTTTAGCTCTCTTTATTAGAGTTGAACATAAAGCTAGAATCATTAATTTTTGTTTGATTTGTGTTTTTTTTGTTTGATTTGTGTTTTTTTTGTTTGAATTGTATACATTAGAGTGTTAGTAAGCATTAGGAGTAGCTTAATCATTGAAAAATTTTCTCAAAAACATCAAAAAAGTCTTTGAAATCGATTAATCTTCCTTAATTGATTGGTTTTGTCATTAAGATGATTAATCCAATTCAATAGGCAAAAAGATTAGAAAATGTATTTTTTGGGGTCAAATTTGATCATATAAGAGGTCGAAATTACTATTTTTGGGTGTTTTGTGAGCATCTAGGTACATCAAAACATGTAATCAATTTCTTCATCAATTTGAGGAATTGGCTCTCTTTGGCTTAATTTTGCATAAAGAGAAGAGACTAAAATCAAGATTTTAATTAATCTCTAATTATACATTGATCTACACATTTGTTGATGTACATAGCTTAGCAACGCCATGCTCTATCCAATGATGTGCTTAATGGTGTGAATTAATTAGTGATTAGTTGTTAATTAGAGTTTTTGATTAGTCTAAAAGAGAGAAAGATTAGTGGGAGGATTAATCTTTGATTAATTTCTAATCACTTTTTTACATAACTCATTAAGGCTAATGAGCATTGAATGAAAAGATGCCAATGAGTTGTCAAATTGTCTATTTTGGGGGTCATTTATGAAGGGTGTAAGGGGGTGTCATAAAAGGGATGACTTTTTTGATTCCCACTTGCCTTTTTTAGAAAATGCCCATATCCCTCCAATTTAAAATACAAAAAATATTCCCCCTAAACAAGGAAATTCGAATTCCCCACCACTAGACTATTAAAAAAAAACTTTCACATCTTAAGGCCTCACAAAAAAAAAAACGTACCTTAACTTTCACACCGTGAAACAGTTTAACTTTCACGGTGTGAAAGTTTCTCGAAAAAAAAAATTTGTACCCGAACTTTCACGCTATGAAACACCTAAACTTTCACGCCGTGAAACACTTGAACATTAACACCATGAAAGTTTCCTACAAAAAAATAATAATAATAAAACATAAAAAATTTATACCTGAACTTTCACGCCATGAAACAGTTGAATGAAACAGTTAAACTTTCACGCCATGAAAGTCCCCTGTAAAAAAAAAAAAAAATCGGACGCTTTCACACATTAAGGTTTCACGTCGTGAACCGTACCTGCAATTTCACGTCGTGAAACAGCCCATATGAAAAAAATCAAATTTAATAAAATTTGTGAAGTCCATTTCACGCCGCTCGTGAACTGTGCTGTGCTACTTCACGATGTGAAAGGGATTTCGTTGGCAAAAAAAAAAAAGCATCCCTGTTTCGCGGCTCGTATCTTCTAAACCGTGAACCCAATGAACGCGCTCTAGTGCTCATCTCAAAAAGCGGGCATCGAGCTCTTCGAAATTGGTCTTGAGTGTCTGAGGGCAAAATCCATCATTTTGGTCTCCAATCACCAGCCTCAAAATTTGACCCAAAAATCAAGGCAAAAAATTATCCTTAAAGCACTAAAAATCGCCCAAAACAGCGCGAAAATGATTGCAAATCATATTCAAGCTACTTTTTGAGGGTCGAACAACAAAATCACGAAAAACTCAGAGAGACAAAGTTGTAGAACTCCAAAAATACTACAACACTCTCATACAGAGTTTTTCCAAATTTCTTTTGAAATACCTTCAAAAACGGGTTGCAAAACGAGGAAAATCTTCCCAAGAAAAAATTTCATCTTGAGACAGTGATGGAAAATGGGTTTTAAGTCCTCCTCTTCCATCTGGAATGCTACTAGCATGCACTTTTTTTTGAAAAAATATCTCTAAGAGGTCGTTCATGTGCGTGTTGCGTCTAAGCTAATTAGGGCAAATGGACACTCGTTTGACCCAATGAAGAGTACATCATGCCTCCTAAGACTGTAAATGGGCTATAAGAAAACCTAAAAAGCAAAAAAAAAAAAAGTTGCTTGCTCATTAAAGAAGCAATTGGCAGTGTCAAGACATGGCAACGATAGAGCAACTACGTTGGCCGACACCCTCACTGAACCCAATGGCTAACATCTTCGAGCCATCGAGATCCATACCCCAACTACAACTCCCAATACCAATTGCCATGCCAACAACAAGCGTGTCATTGGGATTTACATCCCATGTCACTTCAATCCCACCGGGATTTGGTCTCTTGCCTAGCACTATCATAAGTCCTAAGCCTTTAGACATGCTAGGTACCAACTCTCTGTAACCCCTAGATTTCCACACCTTGGATATACTGACTAATCTAGAAAGGGGGGTTGCCCAAGGACTAAGTGAGTCCCTACTCATAAGAGCACGGCCTCAATGACTCATACAAAAATATGACCATACAAATTTCCAAAATCATGGGAGCAAAACAAGGAAAATCTTCCCGGGAAAAAATTTCATCTTGAGACAGTGATGGAAAATGGGTTTTAAGACCTCCTCTTCCATCTGGAATGCTACTAGCATGCACTTTTTTTTGAAAAAATATCTCTAAGAGGTCGTTCATGTGCGTGTTGCGTCTAGGCTATCTAGGGCAAATGGACACTCGTTTGACCCAATGAAGAGTACATCATGCCTCCTGAGACTGTAAATGGGCTATAAGAAAACCTAAAAAGCAAAAAAAAAAGTTGCTTGCTCATTAAAGAAGCAATTGGCAGCGTCAAGACATGGCAACGATAGAGCAACTACGTTGGCTGACACCCTCATTGAACCCAATGGCTAACATCTTCGAGCCATCGAGATCCATACCCCAACTGTATCTCCCAATACCAATTGCCATGCCAACAACAAGCGTGTCATTGGGATTTACATCCCACGTCACTTCAATCCCACCGAGATTTGGTCTCTTGCCTAGCACTATCATAAGTCCTAAGCCTTTAGACATGCTAGGTACCAACTCTCTATAACCCTTGGATTCCCACACCTTGGATATACTGACTAATCTAGAAAGGGGGATTGTCCAAGGACTAAGTGAGTCCCTACTCATAAGAGCACGGCCTCAATGACTCATACAAAAATATGACCATACAAATTTCCAAAATCATGGACAAATATGATGGAACAACTAATCCTGTTCAATTCATACAAATGTTTAAATAGAAATATGAAGCCTTTGGAAATCCAAACTGCCCCACCAAGGTACATGCATTGAACCTATGGGAAAGGCTAGCCAATGGTTCATCACATTGATGCCTGCAAATCAAGACAAACTTCAGGACTTTGAGAATAGCCTTTATTCACTGCTTTTCAAGACAAGGTGATCGGTGGAGTGTAGCAAGAGAACTCTATTCATTGAGTGTAAACCAAACGAGACTATTAGAGACTTTATCCTTCAGATAAAACTCTTGGGCTCATGATGTGAGACATGGGAAAAATCAAACGATTCTCAATTGAAGACATATTTCATGATGGGCTTAAAGAATAATAACTTACACAACTTAATCATTGTATCCAATCCAGAAACATTTGATCAATGTTGTAAAGAAACAATACGTTTAGATAATAACATGATGGAAGATGATCACAATATGAGAGGTTCCTCATCTAAACCAAGTGAAGCAATGGCTAAAGAAAATATGATCTCAGAATTGTCGTTCCTATGCAGCCTTGCTTAAAAACTTACAATGACATCTCTCGGAGAGGATGAGCTCCTCCAAACCAAACATCCTTAATGCCTCTCCAAGTGATAAGAAAAATGATTGGTGTCTAGTGCAATCACTATGACCATCCCAATCCCCATTGTGCGTACAAAGCGCCTAGTTTTTTATACTGCATATATTGCAAAATCTTTGGTCACAACACATCCCAATGTCCCAATTCATCTACAATTAACTCAAAACCTCATCTCCCGTGCACCAAACAGAAACCAAAGGGTAGAAACTCCTCAAGAAGCAGTTAAGCAAACGCTTCAGTGTTTCTATTATCGTGGACCGCACAAGGTAGCATATTGCACAGTTTGGAATACTTCCATGCCCAAAATTACACCTTGCAACCCCTATGTGAACGATGTGGCATCGATCACATACTCCAAGATTGCCTAAGGCGAGTTGCTTCCCTACAACCTATCTCACAAAATACAACTCTTAACATCCTAAGTGTACAAAATGGGCAATTGTCCACAGTACCCTTGAATGTTCTTACACCCTTGCAAGCCAAGGCACAAGAAACAGTCAAAAAGAATACAAAACAAAACACTTCGAAATGGATAGAAGAACATGCTTTAAAGTAGAAACCAAAAGAGAAAGCAAAACCTTCTAAACCCAATAAAAACAAGGGGCAACAAACTGTCGCGACAACAAGGTTGAATTAAAGGACAAGGAAAAGGAGCCTGTTAAGGACATAAACCAAAACATACCAAAAGCTACACATGATGCGGTACAAGAGTACATACAAATGAGAAGAAGGAACCAATGAATGATGAACATTCTCATAAGAGAACCCAGTTCAAAAGTCAACCATTGACACCACCTACAAAGTGGCAGAAGGTCAAGAACTTGCAGAAGCCTCATGACTGCTATCAACAGTGGATCCAAAAGGACCTATTGCGAGCACAAGGCTACTATATCAAGGCAATACAACAATATGGTTACCTGAAAGAAAATCGATTAACAGATGCCACAACAACAGGTTTGGATTAATATACAAACGAAGGTAAGAGCTTTCAATATCAACTCCCCAAAAGGACAAAACCCCCACTTGCACTTGTGTGGAAAAGAAAGCAAATTCAGCAACGTGAGTTGAGAATGACTCAAGCAACAACAATACCCACAGTAAATAAAGAATGGAACAATATGTGTGAAGGAAAAAACAAGGGTGTCCCAGTATAAGCAATACACAACCAGACACTGCAACAAAAATATTTAATTGGGTGGAAGGAGCACTAAAAATCTCTCGATTAGAATTAAAAAAATTTCATCAAACAATGCCTAAAAATACCAAAGAAAACTCCACATCTAATACTGTTGTAGGCTCCTGTGGTTTCCTACTTTCACGACAACAGAATGAGGGTCTAGCAAGCAAAAATAGCAGCATTTTTATAACTAGAAGGGTAGGTAGATGTCTAGCCATTTTCACTGCTAGAAACACTACTATTTTCTCAACGGGTTCGCTCTGCGCTTAGTAGCAAAAATATCACTGCACAGAAATAATATTTCGCTATCCCGTAGCGGCACGTGATCCACTTTGAATAACAACATTTCCTATTACAGTCATGTAAGTGTTTCAAATCCAGAGCATCAATTTTGAGGTCCGGGAGTCTAGCATAATAGGTGCTGGACTTGGTCTTTTTTCACATAGTTTTATCAAGAAAGGGACAATCATCCTTCATTATGGAGGGGATAAATACTCATATAAATATTGGAAAAAGATGTGTGAAGTCAAACGCATACATGAAGAGAGAGAGGAGAGATATGTTGGAAATTCAATATATTAATATGGTACAAAAAGGTACTCAGTCCACAGCCCTAGGCTGTCTTCATAAAAGGTGAAACATCACCAAAATTTGGTCCCTACTTGGACCCTAAGGATCTAACTCATAAAGAGTTGAATGAATACAACTATGAGCACTCATGCCTTTATATAGTCTTCTTGAATCAAAGATGAGTTGGCCGATTGCTGTCAGACCCGACTGGGCGTTTTTTTCCATTAATAGTAACGCCTACAGCCACCTTGCTCTCCAGTTCAATCGACCACACATGTATGCAGCCGACAACTTCTTGCTTAATTTTGGTACAGCCAACAGGCCTTCCTCTTCATGCCCTCCAGCCTTGCTCCAAGTCCACACTGGCCTTGTGCTCCAAAATCCTAGCTCTACTTGTCCTTTTTCTGGCTGCCCCTTCTAGATTAGCCCTAAGAAGGTACATGAGCATGTCATGCACATGACAGGATGGATGTTGAATGAGGCAATGTTGACAAATTTACGCATTAAAAAGAGAGTTGGCATTGGCTTTTTGTGATTTGAGAGACGGCGAGGCCCACTACTTTTTAAGATGGGGAACAAAAGACAACTAGGCGTACATTTGGGGGTGGGGCGTCGACCATCTTGGCTAGTCATGAACTCACGTGCAATAATGTGTGATCATTACCAAAAATCAAGATTTGGGTGAACGATAACCTCCTATTCATGCGAAGAGGTGTCACATGACATCTAGTGTTCCTTTATATAGTGTCACCGCTTAGAAGTTTAGGCCTAGGGATATAATGTTAATGAACTTATATCATTAGTATCACCACTTAGAAGTTTAGCCTAGGGATATAATGTCAATGACCTTATATCATTACTCCAAGATAATCATCCATCCAAGTGTGGCAAAGTGTTTTAGTGAATTGGAAACACATCTTTTGGCTAAAGACACCCTAAAAATAGGCACGACGTTGAGAACGAAAAAAATGCTTATGATGACTTTGGAGAATAGTTGGGAAGGACTTCAAATGAATGGAAATATAATGGGGATGAGTTTTTACTAAGGAATTAATGGATAAAAGTTTAGGATAATTTAGAATATTGGAGATGGAATTGAGCTTAAGGGGGACTATTAAGATGTCAAGCTCTACATGAGCTGACACTCATGACGTGCTTGGGTGATTGTTCCACCTCTACACCATTGGCACGTTTGGCAGCTAATATGACAGATATGATTCTACAACTGGACTACACCTACCTAGTCCAACCGAGTTATGGCATACTTATCTTGCCAGCTCACCTATAGCATGTTCACATTATGGATTGCCTGTATATTGTACTTTAGTACTTATATTGGTTTTCAGTTATCTTTTGTAAACCTCTTTTGAGAGCAACAAGGAGAAGAAGATTTTAGCCTTTCATCTTTGTGTGTGTCTTATCCATTGTTGTGTGAGTGTGTCTGTGCTTGCAAGAGCTCAAGCTCTTTCTCCTCCCCCAATATTTTCATAGAAGAATGAAGTGTAATGTGAACAAAGAGAGAATAAGATGTGAATAAAGAGAGTAAGATGTGGAGAGTGCTAACGAAAAAGTCTAAGATGTGAATTCATTGCAAACCATGCCTTCTCAATCTATCCACACCAAGAAATTTCTTCCCTTGAGATCTTTCCACTCATTCGTCAACAACTCATTCTCTCAAGCTTCAAGTTGAAGCTCAACTAGCCCCACCATAGGCTTCTAGATGGAATCGTTGCTTTAGTTTACTCCACAAAAAGCTGTGGAGGTAGCCCATTACTGAGCATCACCAGCCTTCGTTTGTGGGCATTTCATCCGTCAAATACACCCAAATTTATTTAAGAACAGTAAAAAAATAACAAGGAGCTACCAAAATGTGTTCTACATTTAATTAAATATTTTTTTTGTTTTTGTTTTTCGAGCCAAGGTCAAAACATAGCATAGGATGTTGCCAATTCTACACAACACAGGATGATACCAATTCTAAGGTTTTTATTTAGTAATTTTGAACGTGTTCGAGAGGATAAGCACAAAGATGTTGGTGCCCATGCCCTTCTATTTTTGGGAGGCTAATCTCTTATAAAAGGGCTCAAAGGCTCAGTCTTCCTTGTGCAGAGAGAGAGAGAGAGTGCCGCCAGAGCCGTGCCCAGGGGGTCTCGAACCCACGCACCCTCACAGACACACACACACCGGAACCACCCGGCTACAGCTCTTTTGGCATAACACAAAATGTTTTCAGAATTTGTAATGAAATCGGACCTTGCAAGGTGGGTCCCTCTCCAATCACTGCTTGCCACCTCGGTTGCAGCACGTTACAAATTACAATATGATTCAAAATGAAATGAAACGAATCAACCTACGAAATGAAACGAAAGGCAATGCGGTCCGTTTGTAAAGTTTGAATCGCGACTGATTTTCCCACTTTTTTGTTCTGCGCTCTCCTTCGACACAGAAATTAGGGTTAGGGTTCTCCTCTCGCCTGTGCAGACCTCTTTATCGTCCTCCAGCAACAGGTTTTTGCTCTTACCGACCCCTTCATCGCCATCTAGCCATGCCTCAGATCCAGTACTCCGATAAGTATTTTGACGATGTCTACGAATACAGGTGCGTGTGCGGGCCTGCTTGCTGGGGGGGGGGGTTGTCTGTTTTATGTCTAATCTCTGCATATCCATGAATACTTGCAACTCTCGCTCCCCTGTTAATGGCTTTCTTAAATTGGATCTGAGGTAGCGCTATAATCAAGATCTGAGGTAGCGCTATAATCAAGATCTGTTAAGTTCGATTTTTCCATTACACAGTTAGGGGTTCTCGGCTAGAGTTTCTTTTGCGATGTTAGGGTTCCCATTACACTATTTCTGTTCGGATAACGTGCCGAGATTACGGTTACAGGGTGTTCCTTCCAGCATATGAAACTTGTTGTCATTGCTTTGTTAGAGTTTTGATTTTTCCTTTAAAATTTTCGCGTTTCTACGTTGTCCCCGTAGTGCAGGCTTTTCATTCTATCGAGATTGCCGTATTCGAGATGGCTTTCATCTCAGCTTAATATGGTTTTCAGAGAGCTACAATAAGAAAATGAATAGAAACAGGGGAAAATGTTGTGAAGTGGAGGAGAAGCGTAGGATGGATCACCCCCGCGGCCGCTCTGTTGGACACAGTTTCACTCTGCATAGGCGCGGATCTACTAATGGAAAGAAATGGCGTAGGGTGGATCATTTATACTGGGAAATGAAAACAGAAATCAAGACTTGAAAGACATTGTATTTTCATGCTTTTGGTTAGGAAACGGCCGTTTTTTGTTACTATGATTTGTCTCATATGTCGATGTGTCTGTCTTTGATATCGAGGATCTTATTGCCCATGTGCATATGAATATATGAAAGTGAATGCAGGGCAGTTGTGAATGCATGCACATGGGTATCATGTGCATACATATGTATTCTGTACGTATATTTGGATGTTTATGTGCGTACATATGTATTCTGTGCGTATATGTGAATGTTTATGCATGAATGCATTAACATGTTTGATTCTAATGCGTATCTTTTAATTGCTTCAGGCATGTGGTCTTGACCCCTGAAATCACCAAATTGCTTCCCAAGAATCGTCTATTATCAGAGGTATGGTGATCCAGACGAGTTTAATAAGTGTCACTGTGTGTATTATTTCAGGTTTCTTGTTTCTTTTTGCCCTAGGTATGCAGTCCCATTAGAAATTGTAAATTCTTCAAGTTCATCCCATACAGTATCTAAATTCTTGTATCCCTTTTTCTATACGTGTGCCAATTCAAAGAGTGAATGGCGTGCTCTTGGAGTTCAGCAGTCTCGTGGATGGGTGCATTATGCCGTTCACAGGCCAGAACCTCACATCATGCTTTTCAGGCGCCCCCTGAATTATCAGCAAAATCAGCAGCAAGCAATGGCCAATCCTTCTCAGGCACAAGCTCAAGCTTCTCAGCCAGTGGGAATGAAGGCTTGATTATGTGTAAGTAGCAGTATAGCCACCCTCTGTTCTTTTAAAGATCTTGCAGTGTCGTATTGCTCGAGTTAGTAATTTTGATTGTTTCATGCTTGCAGGCAGTCATGTTCATTGGCTTGCATTTTGTGAACCCTACGGCAGCACCTTGTAAAAGGTTTTTGAACATTCCACAACGCTTGGAAAACCATTGAGTTGATGGTTGTAGATCTCTTATCTACATACTAAAGTTAGTTCCCATGCTAGTAGCTACCTTTTGTTCTCCTTTCAGAAATCACATTTGCCATGGACATACTACAAGTGGTATTGACAGTGCTCTTGGGGATTCTCATGAATGATGTATAGGTAGTTTAACATCACTTTTGACCTTGCATTTTGGGTTTTGTGAGTGCTTGATGGCATTGACACAGATGCTGGCATTTAATCTTTTTGAGTATTGCTGGGGTTCTATTGGAAGGTATCATGAATTTGGATGCTTGTAGGGGTTCTATGTATTTTCTTTTGGGTTATACGAATCTGTTTGTTATTGTCTTCATATATGTAATCGATTCTGCCTATTCCAGTTCTTCATGGGAGTCATTATGATTCTGCTTGCGTTTGGGTTGTTTGATTCCTTGTTCTGGTTCTCATGCATGTCTTGGATCTGCTTTTGGATTATACGAGATATTGTTGGGTCCTGATTATGAATCTGTATTTGGGTTGAATGAGTGAGTGCTTGTTGGGGTCCTCAGTTATGTGATTGATTGTTGGGATTGTCATGTCATTAATCTTCCTTTGAGTGCTTGTTGGGTTTCCCTCACCATGTTTCTGCAAGTTGTGGTTTTGTTGGATGTCAATATGATTCTCCTTGTTGTTATTCTGGGAACCTGCTCTTTGAAACTTGAGTGCCTTCAAGTGCCTTCAAAAGTTTGCGGCTTGTGTTGGACGGTCTAACAACTCTATGACCGGCATCTTCTTGATGCTCATGAGTTGTACAATGGTTTCCCTCGTTGATCGTGAGCCTAAAAAATAAGTCGTTTAGTAAGGTAGCTCCTCAAAAATATCTCATCAGACGAGGACAAATTTTACTGTTCTCACGTATGAAAATTGCAAATAAAATTCACTTGGACTCCGAATTCAAGTGGATTTTTATAAAGCGTGCAGATTGCTTACGTTTTTTGACAGGAGAAAAGAGCGACGGAGAGAGTGCCTCCTTTGCTAGAGTAAAGAAAAAAAGCCACTATCCAATATGGCCCACTCCCCATCCCCAAAGCTACGCTTAGTTGTTCTCTTTCGTTCTCGGCGACCATGGCCCTCTCTCAAATCACAAAAAGCGAAGGCCAACTCTCTTCTCCTTTTAATTCGTGAATTTGTCAGTTAGTAAAGTGTTGAAAAATGTTGTTGAAATATACAAGTGAATAGAGTGTGCAAAAACAAGCCGTTAGCAAGAGGTTGTAAAAAAGAATCTATAAATGTAAGAGTTTATGAAAAAGTGAGAAGAATCTATTAAGAGAGAATAAAAGGTAACATGAAAAGATTTAAGAAGTGTGGAGATATTTTGGGAGAAGTAAAGATAATAAAGCAAAAGAAGTGGAATGAATCAAAAAGAAATCAGTGGGATTAGATATTCATTGGTTTAATGAGAATTTGTTGGTTTTTGATTATCTATGTTTACATTAAGTTATTAATTATTTATTTATTAATTATATCTTAATATTATTTAATTTTTGTTAATTATATTAACTCTAGTATTTGATTTGTCATAGTTTATCACATTGTTATAATTTTAATATAGTATCAAAGCTTAGTTCAGAATCTATCAAGTTTATAAGTCTATTATTTAATTAATTAAGATTAGTAGATGATTATAAAATAATCATTTTATTAGTTATTTTCAAGTAGTCTACTGTATCTCTAGTTAGTGAAGAAGTTTGATCTTCTTTCAAGAGCAACATCAGCTCAAGTCATAGCTCATCACATTGCTGTAATTTTAACATGGTATGAGAGCTTAGCTTAGAATCCATCAAGTTTTTGAGCCCATTATCTAACTAATTAGGATTAGTAGATGATTAGAAAAAAATCACTTTTTTTTTAGTTATTTTCAAGTAGCGCACTGTACTCCCAGCCAGTAGAGGGGCTTGATCTCCCTCCAGGAGCAACATTAGCTCAAGCCACTTTAGGCATACATAGCTAACTCACTTGTGCTCTAGCCCATCAAATCAGTGCAGCAAACTGCCTACTAGAGCTCCAGATTTTTGCTAATTTGCAAGCGTCGTTTTTCTGAGGAGATATTGAAATATCTGTTTTATCACATGCAATGGGTCTAATTCCTCTTGGCCCTAGGGGTTTTCAAGGGTGCTCTACAAGCTGGTGAAGTCAGAATTTGATTTGATCAAGTCTACAGTGAGATCCAAGCTCTTTATCAAATTTGCAGGTGACTTTGGTAAAACAGAGATTAAGCATTCAATGTTTGGTCAAATCTTGTGTTTCTTGGCTTAATCCTCTACTAGACTAATTGCTATTGATGGCCTTGAAAGCATTTGAGCTCATTTGAACTCTAAGGCCTTAGATCTGGGCTCCTCGCATACTTTTTCTATTGCACACAAAACAGAGGATTAATTTGTTAATCAGTATTGATCACTATTTTTTGGTGCAATTGAGGGTTCAAATTAACCATTAGGTATTTGATATAGATCCGTATAACTTCAGATTGCAATTCGGAGATGGTTTGATACTTCAACCATTCCATACAAATTGGTTACCCTTGATTTAATGTAATTTCTGGTAAAATTATGCTGATAAATTTGTTGTAATCATCATTTTGCATTTAACCCTTGGTTAATGCCTACAAATTACACTCAAATTCAAGATTATTCGCAGTCAGAGTTACATTTAGAAATGTGCATAAGAATGAATGCTATATGCATTATGTATTGGACACATTACATCAGTGTAAAAATGGGACCAGACACTGCCCTTGTCCAGAATAAGGCAAGAGGTAAGACCTCTCGCATAGATTTGGGTTTGTATTAGATAATGACACAAGATAAACATCAAAAGCCCAAAAGAACTGTTAACAAAACATTAAAACATGTTGCTCACATCATGGAGCAAGGAGTGACGGTCGAGCTCATGGACCCAGCCATGAAAGAAGAAGAACATCTCTTTCCAAGAGGAAGATCCACACCAAGAAGAAAAGCTAGAGGAAGCATTGAAGGAATACATGGACGCGTGAAGAGAAGCTGCCACAACAAGAAGACTGGAAGAAGAGGAAGACATGGACGCGTAAAGAGAAGTTGCCCCCACCACAAGAAGATTGAAGACAAGAGAAGATGTGAGGCTCCAAGAAGTGAGGAGCCATATGAAAATCTTTGAGAGAGAAATCCCACAACCCAATGTAACTTGCCGCCCCAACAGAGTAAAACCACCTTCTGAGCCACCGATGATGTAGGCCATGTGGTAGATATATGTGTGAGCACTTTAGTCAAGGTCACGGGCAGAGAATTTGCTGGTTTTTAATTATCCATGTCTACATTAAGCTATCGGTTAATTACTCATTAATCACGTCTTAATTATCATCTAATCTCTTTGTTAATGATGTTGATTCTAGCATTTGATCCACCATAGCTCATCACATTGTTGTAATTTTTACATGGTATCAGAGCCTAGCCTAGAATCCATCAAGTTTATGAGCCCATTATCTAACTAATTAGGATTAGTAGATGATTAGAAAATAATCACTTTTTTTAAGTTATTTTCAAGTAGCCCACTGTACTCCCAGCTAGTGGAGGGGCTTGATGTCGCTCCAGGAGCAACATTAGCTCAAGCCACTTTAGGTATATATAGCTAACTCACTTGTGCTCCAGCCCATCAAATCAGCGCAGCAAACCGCCTACCAGAGCTCCAGATTTTTGCTAATTTGCAGGCGTCGTTTTTCTGAGGAGAAATTGAAATATCTGTTTCATCACATGCAATGGGTCTAATTCCTCTTGGCCCTAGGGGTTTTCAAGGGTGCTCCACAAGCTGGTGAAGTCAGAATTTGATTTGATCAAGTCTACAGTGAGATCCAAGCTCTTCATCAAATCTGCAGGTTACTTTGGTAAAACAAAGATTAAGCATTCAATGTTTGGTCAAATCTTGTGTTTCTTGGCTTAATCCTCTACTAGACTAATTGCTATTGATGGCCTTGAAAGCATTTGAGCTTATTTGCACTCTAAGGCCTTAGATCTAGGCTCCTCGCATACTCTATTTTTTGCACACAAAACAAAGGATTAATTTGTTAATCAGTGATTAATCAGTGCTAATCATTATTTTTTGGTGCAATTGAGGGTTCAAATTAACCATTAGGCATTTGATACAGATCCCTATAACTTCGAATTACAATTCGGAGATGGTTGGATACTCCAATCATTCCATACAAATTGGTTACCCTTGATTTAATGTAATTTCTAGTAAAATTATGTTGATAAATTTATGGTAATCATCATTTTGCATTTAACCCTTGGTTAATGCCTGCAAATCACACTCAAATTCAAGATTATTCACAGCCAGAGTTGCATTTGGGAATGTGCATAAGAATGAATGCTACATGCATTATGTATTGGGCACATTACATCAGTGTAAAAATGGGATCAGACATTGCCCTTGTCCAGAATAAGGCAAGAGGTAAGACCTCCCGCGTAGATTTGGGTTTGCATTGCATAATGACACAAGATAAGCATTAAAAATCCAAAAGAACTATTAACAAAACATTAAAACATGTTGCACACATCATGGAGCAAGAAGTGACGGTCAAGCTCATGGCCCCAGCCATGAAAGAGGAAGAACATCTCTTTCCAACAGGAAGATCCACACCAAGAAGAAAACCTAGAGGAAGCATTGAAGGAAGACATGGACGCGTGAAGAGAACCTGCCACAACAAGAAGACTGGAAGAAGAGGAAGACATGGATGCGTGAAGAGAAGCTGCCACGATAAGAAGACTGAAGACAAGAGAAGATGTGAGGCTCCAACAAGTGAGGAGCCATGTGAAAATCTCTGAGAGAGTGAGAGAGAGAAACCCCACAACCCAATGTAACCTGTCGCAACAACAGAGTAAAACGACGTTCTGAGCCACCGATGATGTAGGCCATGTGGTAGATATATGTGTGAGCACTTTAGTCAACGTCACGAGCACTTGTAGTAACCTTGGACACATAGAGAGAGAGAGGGAGGGAGTGTCAAGGACTATGAGTTTAGGGACTTGAGGCACTGGTCGCAGACTATCAATATGCTTCCAACACATACTCAAATCTGCTTCCAACACATAACCTCAAAAAACTTACAAGTAAGGGGGTTAGAGGCTGTAAAGGAGAATCTGTAAATGTGAGACAACCTGTGAAAAGATGAGAAGCATCTACTGGGAGAGAATAAAGGGTAGCACGAGGAGATTTAGGAGGTGTGGAGATATTCTGGGAGAGGTGGAGAGAATCAAGCAAAAGAGGTGGAGTGAATCAAGGAGAAATCAGTGGGATTGGATGCTTGGGTGTAAACTCAATAAATTGAGGCATTGGCCTAATGAGAATTTGCTGGTTTTTTATTATCCATGCCTACATTAAGCTATCAATTAATTGCTTGGATGTAAACTCTATAAATTGAGGCATTGGCCTAATGAGAATTTGTTGGTTTTTGATTATCCATGCCTACATTAGGCTTACTAATCACGTCTTAATTATCATCTAATCTCTTTGTTAATGATATTGATTCTAGCATCCACCATAGCTCATCACATTGCTATAATTTTAACATGGTGTCAGAGCCTAGCCTAGAATCCATCAAGTTTATGAGCCCATTATCTAACTAATTAGAATTAGTACATGATTAAGAAATAATCACTTTTTTATATAGTTATTTTCAAGTAGTCCACTGTACCCCTAGCCAGTGGAGGGGCTTGATCTCCCTCCAGGAGCAACATTAGCTCAAGCCACTTTAGGTATACATAGCCAACTCACTTGTGCTCTAGCCCATCAAATCAGCGTAGCAAACTGCCTACCAGAGCTCCAGATGTTTGCTAATTTGCAGGCGTCGTTTTTCTGAGGAGAAATTGAAATATCTGTTTCATCACATGCAATGGGTCTAATTCCTCTTGGCCCTAGGGGTTTTCAAGGGTGCTCTAAAAGCTGGTGAAGTCAGATTATGATTTAATCAAGTCTATAGTGAGATCCAAGCTCTTCATCAAATCTGCACAGGTGACTTTGGTAAAACAAAGATTAAGCATTCAATGTTTGGTCAAATCTTGTGTTTCTTGGCTTAATCCTCTACTAGACTAATTGCTATTGATGGCCTTGAAAGCATTTGAGATCATTTGAACTCTAAGGCCTTAGATTCGGGCTCCCCATATACTCTATTTTTTGCACACAAAACAGAGGATTAATTTGCTAATCAGTGCTAATCACTATTTTTTGGTACAATTGAGGGTTCAAATTAACCATTAGGTATTTGATACAGATCCCTATAACTTCATATTGCAATTCGGAGAAGGTTTGACATTGTAAGATTCCTCCCCAGCCTATCAAGATGTCCAGCATCTTCCCCTGTAATCAAATCCCTCTTCAAAAATATAAAAGATCTTGTTTCTACCAGTTTTGGCCTAGGAGAGAAAATATTCTAGAGAGAGTATTCAGATTTTAAATATTTTTGGATAGAAAAATATCTCATCTTATTAAAATAAGTTCCCCTGAAACAGAAGTTCAAAAAGATTTTCAGAAGGTGCATTAGAAATTAAGTATAATATGTTCAAGAGGCATTATCCTGAGGGTCAAGATTTTTTTAAAATTTTAAATTAAGGTTCCTATGGACCAATAAGATTCATCCAAATATAGGGAGGAGATAAATAGAAGAATAAAAGGAAAATCTCCCAAAGATGAGTAAATACTCACATAAGATGAAGAGTTGACTAAGGACAAGGTTAATAGTTAAAAAAGAGAGATATTTAGATGAAATGACGCATTTTTTACGCCTCAGTATGGGGAAATTTCCCTCATGAAGGAGGCACCTATTTCACATGTGTGTGAGAGTTTTAAACTCCCAAATAATGAGATATTTTTATCTCTCCTCTCTCCTGTTTCAAATAGATCTAAAAAGTGGACTAAACTGACCCAAAAATGGTCAAAAATTGACCAAACTGATCTGGAAAATTCTAGAATCAGTTGGCTTGGTTAGACGCTCACTTTTTCCTATAAATAGAAGCCTTCCCCTTTGTTGAAACTCAATAGTGTTTTGCACTATTACCTTGCCTCTCCCAAGTGCCAAAACAGTGAATTTTACTCATAATTCTTTAGTTTTTGACCTTCCTGTTGGAATTAGGGTTGCAGGAAAGCACACAAAGCTTGGAGAAGAAGAAGCAAGAATGCACACAACACAAAGTGTATTAGATTGTGTCAATGTACAAAAGATAAGTTAGCCCTAGAGTGATGGGCGTATATACAAGCTGGGGGAAAAAACCTCCTAAAGAGGGAAAAAGTGCCCCGGCGGTCCTAAGTGTGTTCACACACATCACTGCCTATATATATATGGCAACAAATCCCCCCTGGGAGTGATGGTGTGAACGAGAACTGGCACTCATGTATAGGGGAGTGCCATGCCCGAAGTAGATCAGTCCACAAAGGGGAGCAAGTCCAAAGCTTTGCGGAAAGCTTCGAACTTCTCACGAGGAAGCGCCTTTGTGAAAAGATCGGCGAGGTTGTCCTGTGTTGGCACATAAGCCAAGCTGATCTCTCCTGCTGAGAATCTCTCCCTGACATAGTAATAATGCACCTCAATGTGCTTTGTGCGAGCATGAAAACTTGGGTTTCTCGCAACTGCCAATGCACTCTGACTGTCAGTGAAGATAGAGGTGGCAGACTCCTGTCCAACACCCAAGTCAGCCATAAGCCGTCTGAGCCACACACACTCAACCGTAGCTGTGAAAGCTGCCTTGTACTCAGCTTCACAACTAGAAGTGGCCACAGTAGGTTGCTTCTTGCTCAACCAAGATATGCATGAGCTACCGAGCATGAAACAAAAACCACTTGTGGACACTCTTGTGTCATAGCAATCAGCCTAATCTGAGTCCGAAAAAGCATGTAAATCTGGCGACAAACAACGATCCCCCTTTGGGATAAAACAACCCAAGATGTATGGTGCCACTCAAGTAGCGAAAGATGCGTTTAACTGCCTTCCAATGCTGAGACCCTGGGCTATGCATAAACCTGCTCACCTGTGAGACTACAAACTGAATGTCCGGCCTCGTAATGCATACATAAATGAGGCAACCAACAGCTGTCTGATAGAGTGTGACATCAAAGTGATCTCCAGCATCATGAAGACTCAACTTCAAACCTGTCTCCATTGGAGTAGCAATAGGCTTGCAGTCTTCAAGGCCAAATCTCCGCAACAATGTCTCAATATACTTTGTGTGACACAAAGCAATACCTCCATCACACTGCTTAAATTGTATCTCCAAATAATGATGCAAATGCCCCAAATCTGACATCTCAAAAGAGGCATTCAAATCAGCCTTAAAATCAGCAATATGACTCTCATTTGGTCCTATGAGCAGCATGTCATCGACATAGAGAGCAATGATTAGATGTACACCATCCACACGTTTAACATACAAAGTGCTTTCTGTTGGACTATTCTAAAACCCATGTACAGTCAAATATGCATGTATCTTTTCATACCAAGCTCGTGGAGCTTGCTTTACACCATATAAAGCCTTTTTCAACCTGCACACTTTGTTTTCCTGCCCTCTTTGAACAAAACCACGAGGCTGCGATACATACACCTCCTCATGCAAATCTCCATTCAAGAATGCAGTCTTTGAGGTCCAGCTGATGTACATTCCAACCATTATGAGCTGCCAATGCACAAATGCTACGAATGGTAGTCATACGACAAGTGGGAGCAAAGGTCTCATCAAAATCAATGCCCTTTTCTTGAGCATAACCCTTTGCAACAAGTCTAGCCTTATAGCGATCAACACTACCATCTGGCTTTCGTTTCAACTTAAAAACCCACTTACATCCAATGGCCTTTTTACCAATAGGCAAATCACATAAAGACCATGTACCATTCTTCATTATAGCATCATATTCACTTTGCATTGCAGCCAACCAATTTTTTGATTTTTGTGCCTCATCAAATGAAAGAGGTTCTTCCTCTTCACACATACTAGACATAGCCAAAGCATAACAATCTGATGCATAAGAGGCATACTGAAAACCTGAACGAGTACGACTAGATATAGGTGCATCAATTTTACTATCACGCAAGGTTTGCACCAGCCATTTAGGCATACCTCTAGCCTGCTCATTTTCAACCCTATCCTCAAAAATTACATCTTGTAAATCTACATCAGAAATAGGCTGATCTATGATGTCGTTTGAAATCTGCATAGGCTGAATATTTGCCTCATTAGGACTTACATTTGAATTCCCACCTGTAAACAGAGGCAACAATGTATCAAATACATCTCGTGAGCTCACACCTGTCTCTTTGGTACATGATAACAAAGGCTGCATAGCATCTTCCACAAAAACAACATCTTGACTAATCAAGATACGCTTTGACTGCGGATGATACAATCTGTAACCCTTGCTCTCAACACTGTAACAAAAAAAAATGCATTTGACAGCCTTATCATCCAATTTTTTGTGTTGTTGCACAGGCACTAAAGCATAGGCCAAGCAACCAAAGACACGCCAGAAATGCATCAAACTCTTTAGACAAGTACTCCATCGGAACGGAGGGTGCCCACATTACAATTGGATACATTTTCAACCATAAGAAAAAACTGTTTGAAGCACAAAAACACTTCGGACTTTGCCTTCAGTGGATATACCCATGCATGCCTTGAGTAATCATCAATGAAAGTCATGAAGTACAAGTGTTTACCAAATGACGGAGTTTGCATAGGCCCACATACATCACTATGAACAAGTTGCAATTTGCGAGTGGCCCGCACATAACCATCCTTTGGAAATGCAGAACGCTGCATTTTGCCCAAAATACAGCCTTCACAAACATGTTTCAATGGTGCCTCAAGAGGGGGCAATGAAGCAACCATATCAAATTTCTGCAAACGCAGCAAACTAGCAAAGTTCAGATGACCAAAACGAGCATGCCATAGTTTTGCATCTGAAACTGCCTTTTCATCAGAAACTGCATTTGCTGAATCTTCCACACACTTGTCATAAGAATTGAGCCTATACAACCCACGAAACAAGGTGCCAGATGCAATAATCATATCACCAGAAGTCAAATCATGAACAGTACATCTGTCATCCACAAATTTGACTACAAATCCAAGTCTAGCAAGCGCAGAGACAGACAATAGATTCTTCTTTATCCCTGGCACATACAAAGCATCTGAAAGTGTGAAAGCGCTGCCATTTGTAGCAATAAGCATAATTTTACCAATGCCCTTCACTGGGTAAGAAGCATTATTGGCACATGTGACAGTATTCCCATTAGAGACAGCCTCAAGACAAGTGAACATATCACGATGCGAGGTAATGTGCTTTGTAGTACCACTGTCAAAATATCATACATTAGAGTCAACAAACAGAAACTGCCAAACATGCATCATGTACAGATGGGTCATACTGGCAATACACGCTAAACGCCCATTCTGTATCCTGCACAACATTTGTAGAATCTGCATTTGTAGAAGCATCCACTATTGTGGCTGCATTTGACTCTTTCTTCTTTGCCTCTTTAGCCTTTAGCTTAGGGCAATTCTTAATGACATGATCATTTGCCTTATAATAGTTGCACCTGGTCTTTTTCTTGCCTTCATCAAGAGCCTTCTCAGACTTATTGTTGCTACCTGTGGAAGGAGAAGAAGTTGCAGACCTACTAATAGGAGAAGAAACAGTGGAAGGGGCTGCCTTACCACTTCTTCTCTACTACTGGGCAGCAATAAATGCTTGATCAACTGCACGCTGCCTGGCCCTGTTTTTCTTGGACTGCGCTTCTTGCAAGAGCTTGTTGACTAAAGTATCATACTTGACAGCATCAGGTCTGTCCTCAGTAAGAAGTCTCCACGTGGAAGCAAAAGTCTAATATGTCTCAGGTAAAGCATCAAGAACAGTCTACACAAGAGAATGATCAGGAATAATCTCACTTGCAGAAATCAACTGTTCTTTGAGATCTTTAATCTCAGCAAGAAAAACATTCATGTCATCATCTTCCTGCATAATCTTCAATTCTAGCTCTTTACGTAGGTAAGAGATTTTTGCCTCGTTATGACCTACATACAAACCAGCTAGAATATCCCAAGCCTGTTTTGTTGTTTTAGCTGAACGAATATGTGGGGTGATGTTACGTTTGACAGAAAGTGCAATCAAGGCATGAGTTTGCGCATCTTTACTATCCCAACGAGCTTGTTTAGCAGTGGGTAAAACAGCAGCAACAGTAGAGCTGCTAGAACCTGCAACATCCTCAACAGATCCTACATCTATAGAACCTGGACGTACATCCATACCCTGCACAATGTTCCACACTCCTTTTGCAACCAAAACATGCTGCATCATATATGCCCAAAGTGGGTAGTTGCCGTCTCCATCCAGTTTGTCTTCAGCAGACAACATGCGAAATACATCATTGCTGTTATCAGCCATGGCCACTGACTGAAACTGATGCAAAAGTTACCTTAATGAAGCAAAGACTGAACAGAAAACAACTCGTGCTATGTAGCACGATCCACAATAGAGTACGTATGCCTGTTTTGCAGAAAACTACACTGTCAAAATTTCTGCACAAAATGACGAAAACACCTGTGCAGAACTTGAAATGCAAAAACGGAGCTCGAAACGACCTCAGATGCGATTTCTGAGAACGCACAGCCGTATGGACTGATTTGCAGAGTATAGAGACCTGCAAGCGCTCGTGAAAGCTCACCTCAATCGGAGAACATGAGTCGGAGGGTGCTGGCGGTGTAGTCCTGGGAGCCGATGCCTGCTCTGATACCAATTGTTGGAATTAGGGTTACAGGAAAGCACACAAAGCTTGGAGAAGAAGAAGCAAGAATGCACACAACACAGTGTATTAGATTGTGTCAATGTACAAAAGATAAGTTAGCCCTAGAGTAATGGGCGTATATACAAGTCGGAGGAAAAAACCTCCTAAAGAGGGAAAAAGTGCCACGGCGGTCCTAAGTGTGTTCACACACATCACTGCCTATATATATATGGCAACACTTCCCTCTTCTAAAAGATTGGTGGCCACTCTTGTTTCAAACAAGAGTAGAACCCTCAAACCATCAAGCCAAAGAAAAGCTCTCAAATTATCCATGTAAGTTGGAGATTCTTCTCTTTTCTATTTCTTTTATGATTTTTGTCTTCTCTAAAATGAAATGATGTTATGCCTCATTGAAAAAAGGCATTCCCCTCTCTTCTTTAGTAAATCCAACCATTCTTTATCCTAGATGATTGATTATTGGATAAAATCAAGTTTTTCATAATGTTCTCTTAAATAAGTAGAAAATGTTTACACTAGAATGATTTAAATACTCTTGGTGAACTTCTAATTAATTTTAGTGAGTTAAAATTTGAAAAATGGTCAGCCATACAAAGGAGGTTATGGCAAATTTTTTTAAAAATTTATGAAATAAATTTTATCTTTTATTAATCAAAAAGAGTAATCCCCATCATTAGAGTATTCTAAAAGTGTCATTTTCATTCATGCATAGAAAGATGCATATTGATTAATTTTTATAAAAGAATGATTTTCAATAGAATTAAATTCTATGAAAGATACTTATTGATAATTTTTTTATTATGAAAGTGTTACTTTATTCATTATGGATTTTTATGCATAAAATAATGCATAGAAGTATATTTTTTTATTACAAAAGAGTTACTTTCATCATATTGATTTTTATCCATAAAAGTATGCATAAAAGAATTTTTTAATTATAAAAGTGTTACTTTTATCATTATTGAATTCTATGCATAAAAGTATGCATAAAAGAATATTTTTATTATAAAAGTGTTACTTTTATCATAAATGATTTTTATGCATAAACATACGCATAAAAGATATTTTTTATATTAAAAGTGTGATTTTCATCATAAATGATTTTTATGCATAAACATATGCATAAAAGATATATTTTTATATTAAAAGTGTGATTTTTATCATAAATGATTTTTATGCATAAATGTTTAATTTTCGTAAAAATTTTTAAAAAAATGAATAAGTAGATAATTTGTGAGAAGAAATGCTACCGTTTCATATTCACTAAGATGGTAATGAGAAAATTCAATTAAACTATCAAAGTCGGAGATCGAGATAAATGATTATTATTTTCATCATAAATGATTTTTATGCATAAACATATGCATAAAAGATATTTTTTTTATATTAAAAGTGTGATTTTTATCATAAATGATTTTTATGCATAAATGTTTAATTTTCGTAAAAATTAAAAAAAACGAATAAGTAGATAATTTGTGAGAAGAAATGCTACCGTTTCATATTCACTAAGATGGTAATGAGAAAATTCAATTAAACTATCAAAGTCGGAGATCGAGATAAATGATTATTTTATTCTTCATAGAAAAATCATGTTTTAAAAATCTGTAAGCAAACATTTGACGGACGAAATTTTAGAAAAAGAGAAATTGAAATAGTACCTTTCGAGAAAGATAGTTTAGGAAGAACCTTTCCAGACCCAAACTCTGATTTAGACTATTGACCAAGACCTAATTCCTTCGTCAGTTTCAATCAATAACGATGTGCCCAGTTCAGGAAAAATAGACTCAAATTCCCCACCGAATCTGAAACTAAGTTAAGACTTTTGATTTTAATCTGAGGATTAAGTTAACGGAATTCGAGGAATTCTATTTGGAATTCAGACCTGGATCTAGAAGTATTGAGATACGGATTTAAGATTATTCATGGTTTTCAAACAAAATCAAAACTGAAAACTTGCATAAAAACCTTGTTTTCTTAAAGGACTGTCTTACGCCAGAATGCTGGAGGGAGCATTTGGCATATATGTTTATCTAAGGGAAGTTCGGTTGCAACAGCTGGCGGGGAGTGTTCGAGGGACAGCTCACGTGGCAAAAATCTACCCAGGTCTTGAGACCAGCCTGGGTATGGTGAAAAATGGTGTGCTTCCGGTACGATGGATGAGGGCCGACAAAGCGGTCCCTGAGTGAAGTACCAGGACACCTAAGGAGGATCCTGGAGGGTTCTGACTAGGCGATGCACGGGCTCACGGTGCTTAGGACACCCATACGTATGTCGAGAAAGATATATATATGTATGTTAACGAAATGATTATTGTAACCTGTTACTGGATCTCGTTGTTGGGTTGACCAGCTGGTCCCAATGGAGAGTCCAGAGTGGTACTGTTTTTGTGAAACAAGGAGTTGAATGGAAATTTTGAGTTATGAAATCTGTGATCATATCTGTTTTGTCAATGGATTATTTTTCTATTAAAGTTTTAAAGAGGAGTGTGTGCGTATCTGTTTTCTAAAGCTAAAGTTAAGAAAGGCATTTCAATTATGGGTGGGTGAGTACTTGTTTGGTTCTACCGATTCCAGTGGTAGGGTGGTGGCTAATCCATGGGCCGGATGGGGTTAGGTTGGAATCAGTGGAGTTTTAAACTGAAAAATCTTAGGATTACACTAGGATTCGAGTAGCTAGTTAATTCCCTGATAAATTTCTCAATTGAGTGGATCAACAGCTATGCCTGATCGTGATTAAGAAAAAAGTGTTGAATTTACTCAAATGATCAAATTATATCAGCGATAATTTCCTTCTATCTGGTATATTCAGGTGAAGGAAAGTTTAGAATTGATCTCGTTAGAAAAAAAAATTCGTTAAGAAAATTCAAAAAGTTGGAATCGTCCCCGCTTTTCGAGCATGGAAAATTTTCTCGATTTCGGTTTTCGGAGTGACCACCAGCTTAGTCTCGTGCCCGAACATTCGTGGGCGAGGCCCCAAGTGAGAAACCCTGCCCCACGCATGAGGGGGCTGCTTCCGCTATCAGCTACTACCGGGAGTCCGGTGTGCGGAGGGGGCAGAGGGATCTCACAGATACTCCAACCATTCCTTACAAATTGGTTACCCTTGATTTAATGTAATTTTTGGTAAAATTATGCTGATAAATTTGTAGTAATCATCATTTTGCATTTAACCCTTGGTTAATGCTTGCAAATCACACTAAAATTCAAGATTATTCATAACCAGAGTTGCATTTGGGAATGTGCATAAGAATGAATGCTATATGCATTATGTATTGGGCACATTACATCAGTGTAAAAATGGGATCAGACACTGCCCCCCTTGTCCAGAATAAGGCAAGAGGTAAGACCTCCCGCATAGATTTGGGTTTGCATTGCATAATGACACAAGATAAACATCAAAAGCCCAAAAGAACTGTTAACAAAACATTAAAACATGTTGCTCACATCATGGAGCAAGAAGTGACGGTCAAGCTCATGGCCCCAGCCATGAAAGAAGAAGAACGTCTCTTTCCAAGAGGAAGATCCACACCAAGAAGAAAAGCTAGAGGAAGCATTGAAGGAATACATGGATGCGTGAAGAGAAGCTGCCACAACAAGAAAACTAGAAGAGGAGGAAGACATGGACGCGTGAAGAGAAGCTGCCTCGACAAGAAGACTAAAGACAAGAGAAGATGTGAGGCTCCAAGAAGTGAGGAGCCATGTGAAAATCTCTAAGAGAGTGAGAGAGAGAAACCCCACAACCCAATGTAACCTGTCGCAAACAACAGAGTAAAACCACCTTCTGAGCCACCGCCGATGATGTAGGCCATGTGGTAGATATATGTGTGAGCACTTTAGTCAAGGTCACGGGCACTTGTAGTAGCCTTGGACACATAGAGAGAGACATAGAGGGAGTGTCAACAAGGACTATGAGTTTAGGGACTTGAGGCACTGGTCGCAGACTATCAAGTAAGAGGGAAACTTGGTAAATAGAGCGTGCGGGAAGCCTAGATCTGAGGCCTTAGAGTTCAAATGAGCTCAAATGCTTTCAAGGCCATCAATAGCAATTAGTCTAGTAGAGGATTAAGCCAAGAAACACAAGATTTGACCAAACATTGAATGCTTAATCTCTGTTTTACCAAAGTCACCTACAGATTTGATGATGAAGAGCTTGGATCTCACTGTAGACTTGATCAAATAAAATTCTGACTTCACCAGCTTGTAGAGCACCCTTGAAAACCCCTAGGGCCAAGAGGAATTAGACCCATTGCATGTGATGAAATGTTTGCTATGCTGATTTGATGGGCTGGAGCACAAGTGAGTTAGCTATGTATGCCTAAAGTGGCTTGAGCTAATGTTGCTCTCCTAGAGGGAGATCAAGCCCCTCCATTGGCTGGGGGTATAATGGGCTACTTGAAAATAACTTTAAAAAAGTGATTATTTTTCAATCATCTATTAATCCTAATTAGTTAGATAATGGGCTCATAAACTGGATGGATCCTAGGCTAGGGTCTGATACCATGTTAAAATTACAGCAATGTGATGAGCTATGGTGGATCAAATGCTAGAATCATTATCATTAATAAAGAGATTAGATGATAATTAAGATATGATTAGTGAGCAATTAACTGATAGCTTAATGAAGGCATGGATAATCAAAAACTAGCAAATTCTCATTAGGCCAATGCCTCAATTTATAGTGTTTATATCCAAGCATCCAATCCCACTAATTTCGCCTTGATTCACTCCACCTCTTTTGCTTGATTCTCTCTACCTCTCCCAGAATATCTCCACACCTTCTAAATCTCCTCATGCTACCCTTTATTCTCTCCCAGTAGATTCTTCTCACCTTTTCACAGGTTCTCTCACATTTACAGATTCTCTTTTACAGCATCTTGCTAAGGGCTTGTTCCCGCACACACCTTATTCACTTGTATATTTCAACACCTCCCCTCAAGTGAATAATCATAGCACACCTGGACCCTATACCAAGTTTCCCTCTTACTTGATAGTCCACGACCAGTGCCTCAAGTCCCTAAACTCATAGTCCTTGACACTTGCAAATTAGCAGACGATTTGCTGCGATGATTTGATGGGCTGGAGCATAAGTGAGTTAGCTATGTATGCCTAAAGTGTCTTGAGCTAATGTTGCTCCTGGAGGGCGATCAAGCCCCTCCACTGGCTGGGGGTACAGTGGGCTACTTGAAAATAACTAAAAAAAGTGATTATTTTCTAATCATCTACTAATCCTAATTAGTTAGATAATGGGCTCATAAACTTGATGGATTCTAGGCTAGGCTCTGATACCATGTTAAAATTACAGCAATGTGATGAGCTATGGTGGATCAAATGAGATGTTCTTCTTCTTTCATGGCTGGGGCCATGAGCTTGATCGTCACTTCTTGCCTAATGTGAGCAACATGTTTTAATGTTTTGTTAACAATTCTTTTGGCCTTTTGATGTTTATCTTGTGTCATTATGCAATTCAAACCCAAATCTATGTGGGAGGTCTTACCTCTTGCCTTATTCTGGACGAGGGCAATGTCTGATCCCATTTTTACACTGATGTAATGTGCCCAATACATAATGCATATAGCATTCATTCTTATGCACATTCCCAAATGCAACTCTGGCTATGAATAATCTTGAATTTGAGTGTGATTTGCACGTATTAACCAAGGGTTAGATGTAAAATGATGATTACCATAAATTTATCAACATAATTTTACCAGGAATTACATTAAATCAAGGGTAACCAATTTGTAGGGAATGGTTGGAGTATCAAACCATCTCCGAATTGTAATTTGCTGTATCAAATACCTAATGGTTAATTTGAACCCTCAATTGCACCAAAAAATAGTGATTAGCATTGATTAGCAAATTAGTCCTCTATTTTGTGTGCAGAAAACAGTATGCGGGGAGCCCAGATCTGAGGCCTTAGAGTTCAAATGAGCTCAAATGCAGGCCATCAATAGTAATTAGTCTAGTAGAGGATTAAGCCAAGAAACACAAGATTTGACCAAACATTGAATGCTTAATCTCTGCTTAATCTCTGGAGCTCTGGTAGGTAGTTTGCTGCGATGATTTGATGGGCTGGAGCACAAGTGAGTTACCTATGTATGCCTAAAGTGGCTTGAGCTAATGTTTCTCTTGGAGGGAGGTCAAGCCCCTCAACTGGCTCGGGGTACATTGGGCTACATGAAAATAACTAAAAAAAGTGATTATTTTTTAATCATCTACTAATCCTAATTAGTTAGATAATGGGCTCATAAACTTGATGGATTCTAGGCTAGGCTCTGATACCATGTTAAAATTACAGCAATGTGATGAGCTATGGTGGATCAAATGCTAGAATCAACATCATTAACAAAGATATTAGACGATAATTAAGATGTGATTAGTGAGCAATTAATTGATAGCTTAATGTAGGCATGGATAATAAAAAACTAGCAAATTCTCATTAGGCCAATTTATAGAGTTTACATCCAAGCATCCAATCCCTTTGATTTTTCCTTGATTCACTCCACCTCTTTTGCTTGATTCTCTCCACGTCTCCCAGAATATCTCCACCTCTCCTAAATCTCCTCATGCTATCCTTTATTTTCTCCCAGTAGATTCTTCTCACCTTTTCATAGGTTCTCTCACATTTACAGATTCTCTTTTACAGCCTCTTGCTAAGGGCTTGTTCCCGCACACACTCTATTCACTTGTATATTTCAACACCTCCCCTCAAGTGAATAATCCTAGCACACCTAGACCCTATACCAAGTTTCCCTCTTACTTGATAGTCCACGACCAGTGCCTCAAGTCCCTAAACTCATAGTCCTTGACACACACACAAACACACTCTCTCTCTCTCTCTCTCTCTCTCTCTCTCTCTCTCTCTCTCTCTCTCTATGTGTCTAAACTACTACAAGTGCCCGTGACCTTGACTAAAGTGCTCACACATATATCTACCACATGGCCTACATCATCGGTGGCTCTCAGAAGGTGGTTTCACTCTATTGGGGCAGGTTACATTGGGTTGTGGGATTTCTGTCTCTCACTCTCTCAGAGATTTTCACATGGCTCCTCACTTTTTGGAGCCTCACATCTTCTCTTGTCTTTAGTCTTCTTGTCGTGTGGCAGCTTCTCTTCACACGTTCATGTCTTTCTCTTCTTCCAGTCTTCTTGTTGTGGCAGCTTCTCTTCACGTGTCCATGTCTTCCTTCAATGCTTCCTCTAGCTTTTCTTCTTGGTGTGGATCTTCCTCTTGGAAAGAGATTTTCTTCTTCTTTCATGGGGGGCTGGGGCCATGAGCTTGACCGTCACTTCTTGCTCCATGTGAGCTTGACCGTCATTTCTTGCTCCATGTGAGCAACATGTTTTAATGTTTTGTTAACAGTTCTTTTGGGCTTTTGATGTTTATCTTGTGTCATTATGCAATGCAAACCCAAATCTATGCGGGAGGTCTTATCTCTTGCCTTATTCTAGACAAGGATAGTGTCTGATCCCATTTTTACACTAATGTAATGTGCCCAATACATAATGCATATAGCATTCATTCTTATGCACATTCCCAAATGCAACTTTGGTTGTGAATAATCTTGAATTTTAGGGTGATTTGCAAGCATTAACCAAGGGTTAAATGCAAAATGATGATTACCACAAATTTATCAGCATAATTTTACGAGAAATTACATTAAATCAAGGGTAACCAATTTGTATGGAATGGTTGGAGTATCAAACCATCTCTGAATTACAATATGAAGTTATAGGGATCTGTATCAAATACCTAATGGTTAATTTGAACCCTCAATTGCACCACAAAATAGTTATTAGCACTGATTAATCTTCACTGATTAGCAAATTAATCCTCTGTATATAGGAATCTGTATCAAATACCTAATGGTTAATTTGAACCCTCAATTGCACCACAAAATAGTTATTAGCATTGATTAATCACTGATTAGCAAATTAATCCTTTGTTTTATGTGCAAAAAACAGAGTATGTGGGGAGCCCAGATCTGAGGCCTTAGAGTTCAAATGAGCTCAAATGCTTTCAAGGCCAACAATAGCAATTAGTCTAGTAGAGGATTAAGCCAAGATACACAAGATTTGACCAAACATTGAATGCTTAGTCCCTGTTTTACCACAGTCACCTGCTCTGCTGCAGATTTGATAAAGAGCTTGGATCTCCCTGTAGACTTGATCAAATCAAATTCTGACTTCACTAGCTTGTAGATCACCTTAAAAACCCCTAGGGCCAAGAGGAATTAGACCCATTGCATGTGATGAAACAAATATTTCAAAATTTCCTCAGAAAAAAGGATGCCTATAAATTAGCAAAAATCTGGAGCTTTGGTAGGCGGTTTGCTGCGCTGATTTGATGGGATGGAGCACAAGTGAGATAGCTATGTATGCCTAAAGTGGCTTGAGCTAATGTTGCTCCTGGAGGGAGATCAAGCCCTTCCACTAGCTGGGGGTACAGTGGGAGATCAAGCCCTTCCACTTGCATGTGATGAAACAAATATTTCAAATTTTCCTCAGAAAAAAGGATGCCTATAAATTAGCAAAAATCTGGAGCTTTGGTAGGCGGTTTGCCGCGCTGATTTGATGGGATGGAGCACAAGTGAGATAGCTATGTATGCCTAAAGTGGCTTGAGCTAATGTTGCTCCTGGAGGGAGATCAAGCCCTTCCACTAGCTGGGGGTACAGTGGGCTACTTGAAAATAACTTTTTAAAAAAAGTGATTATTTTCTAATCATCTACTAATCCTAATTAGTTAGATACTGGGCTCATAAACTTGATGGATTCTAGGCTAGCCTCTGATACCATGTTAAAATTACAGGAATGTGATGAGCTATGGTGGATTAAATGCTAGAATAAACATCATTAACAAAAAGTTTAGATGATAATTAAGACGTGATTATTGGGTTGTGGGATTTCAGTATTTCACTCTCTCAGAGATTTTCACATGGCTCCTCACTTCTTGGAGCCTCACATCTTCTCTTGTCTTTAGTCTTCTTGTCGTGTGGCAGCTTCTCTTCACACGTTCATGTCTTCCTCTTCTTCCAGTCTTCTTGTTGTGGCAGCTTCTCTTCACGTGTCCATGTCTTCCTTCAATGCTTCCTCTAGCTTTTCTTCTTGGTGTGGATCTTCCTCTTGGAAAGAGATGTTCTTCTTCTTTCATGGGGGACTGGGGCCATGAGCTTGACCGTCACTTCTTGCTCCATGTGAGCTTGATCGTCACTTCTTGCTCCATGTGAGCAACATGTTTTAATGTTTTGTTAACAGTTCTTTTGGGCTTTTGATGTTTATCTTATGTCATTATGCAATGCAAACCCAAATCTATGCGGAGGTCTTACCTCTTGCCTTATTCTGGACAAGGGCAGTGTTTGATCCCATTTTTACACTGATGTAATGTGCCCAATACATAATGCATATAGCATTCATTCTTATGCACATTCCCAAATGCAACTCTGGCTATGAATAATCTTGAATTTGAGTGTGATTTGTAGGCATTAACCAAGGGTTAAATGCAAAATGATGATTACCACAAATTTATCAGCATAATTTCACCAAAAATTACATTAAATCAAGGGTAACCAATTTGTATGGAATGGTTGCAGTATCAAACCATCTCTGAATTGCAATGTGAAATTATAGGGATCTGTATCAAATACCTTATGGTTGATTTGAAACCTCAATTGCACCAAAAAATAGTGATTAGCATTGATCACTGGTTAGCAAATTAATCCTCTGTTTTGTGTGTAGAAAACAGAGTATGCAGGGAGCCCAGATCTGAGGCATTAGAGTTGTAATGAGCTCAAATGCTTTTTCAAGGCCATCAATAGCAATTAGTCTAGTAGAGAATCAAGCCAAGAAACACAAGATTTGACCAAACATTGAATGCTTAATCTCTATTTTACCAAAGTCACCTGCTGTGCAGATTTTGATGAAGAGCTTGGATCTCACTGTAGACGATCAAATCAAATTCTGACTTCACGAGCTTGTAGAGCACCCTTGAAAACCCCTAGGGCTAAGAGGAATTAGACCCATTGCATGTGATGAAACAGATATTTCAATTTCTCCTCAGAAAAATGATGCCTGCAAATTAGCGAAAATCTGGAGCTCTGGTAGGCGGTTTGCTGCACTGATTTGATGGGCTGGAGCACAAGTGAGTTAGCTATGTATGCCTACAGAGGCTTGAGCTAATGTTGCTCGTGGAGGGAGATCAAGCCCCTCCAATAGCTGGGGGTATAGTGGGCTACTTAAAAATAACTAAAAAAAGTGATTATTTTCTAATCATCTACTAATCCTAATTAGTTAGATAATGGGCTCATAAACTTGATGGATTCTAGGCTAGGCTCTGATACCATGTTAAAATTATAGCAATGTGATGAGATATGGTGGATCAAATGCTAGAATCAACATCATTAAAACAAAGAGATTAGATGATAATTAAGACGTGATTATTGAGCAATTAACTGATAGCTTAATGTAGGCATGGATAATAAAAAACCAGCCAATTCTCATTAGGCCAATGCTCAATTTATAGAGTTTACATCCAAGCATCCAATCCCACTGATTTCTCCTTGATTTACTCCACCTCTTTTGCTTGATTCTCTCCACCTCTCCCAGAGTATCTCCACACCTCCTAAATCTCCTCATGCTACCCTTTATTCTCTCCCAGTAGATTCTTCTCACCTTTTCACAGGTTCTCTCACATTTACAGATTCTCTTTTACAGCCTCTTGCTAAGGGCTTGTTCCCGCACACACCCTATTCACTTGTATATTTCAACACCTCCCCGCCCGCAAGTAAATAATCCTAGCACACATGGACCCTATACCAAGTTTCCCCCTTACTTGATAGTCTGCAACTAGTGCCTCAAGTCCCTAAACTCATAGTCCTTGACACTCTCGCTCTCTCTATGTGTCCAAGGCTACTACAAGTACCCGTGACCTTGACTAAAGTGCTCACACATATATCTACCACATGGCCTACATCATTGGTGGCTCAGAAGGTGGTTTTACTCTGTTGGGGCAGGTTACATTGGGTTATGGGGTTTCTCTCTCACACACACTCTCTCTCAGAGATTTTCACATCTCCTCACTTCTTGGACCTCCTATCTTCTCTTTTCTTCAATCTTCTTGTCGTGAGGTGACAACTTCTCTTCATGCATCCATGTCTTCCTCTTCTTCTAGTCTTCTTGTTGTGGCAGCTTCTCTTCACGCGTCCATGTCTTCCTTCAATGCTTCCTCTAGATTTTCTTCTTGTTGTGGATCTTCCTCTTGGAAAGAGATGTTCTTCCTCTTTCATGGCTGGGGCCATGAGCTTGACTGTCACTTCTTGCTCCATGTGAGCATGTTTTAATGTTTTGTTAACAGTTCATTTGGGCTTTTGATGTTTATCTTGTGTTATTATGCAATGCAAACCCAAATCTATGCAGGAGGCCTTACCTCGTACCTTATTCTGAGACAAGGGTAGTGTGTGATCCCATTTTTACACTGATGTAATGTGCCCAATACATAATGCTCATAGGGCCAAGAGGAATTAGACCCATTGCATGTGATGAAACAGATATTTCAATTTCTCCTCAGAAAAACGACGCCTGCAAATTAGCAAAAATTTGGAGCTCTGGTAGGCGGTTTGTTGCGCTGATTTGATGGGCTGGAGCACAAGTGAGTTAGCTATGTATGCCTAAAGTGGCTTGAGCTAATGTTGCTCCTGGAGGGAGATCAAGCTCCTCCACCACACTGGCTGGGGGTATAGTGGGCTACTTGAAAATCACTTTTAAAAAAATGATTATTTTTTAATCATCTACTAATCCTAATTAGTTAGATAATGGGCTCATAAACTTGATGGATTCTAAGCTAGGCTCTGATACCATGTTGCTCCTAGAGGGAGATCAAGCCCCTCCACTGGCTGGGGGTACAGTGGGCTACTTGAAAATAACTTTTAAAAAAATGATTATTTTTTAATCATCTACTAATCCTAATTAGTTAGATAATGGACTCATAAACTTGATGGATTCTAGGCTAGGCTCTGATACCATGTTAAAATTACAATAATGTGATGAGCTATGGTGGATCAAATGCTAGAATCAACATCATTAACAAAAGAGATTAGATGATAATTAAGACGTGATTAGTGAGCAATTAGCTGATAGCTTAATGTAGGCATGGATAATCAAAAACCAGCAAATTCTCATTAGGCCAATGCCTCAATTCATAGAGTTTACATCCAAGCATCCAATCCCACTGATTTCTCCTTGATTCACTCCACCTCTTTTGCTTGATTCTCTCCAGCTCTCCCAGAATATCTCCACACCTCCTAAATCTCCTCATGCCACCCTTTATTCTCTCCCAGTAGATTCTTCTCACCTTTTTACACAGATTCTCTCACATTTACAGATTCTCTTTTACAGTCTCTTGCTAAGGGCTTGTTCCCGCACACACCCTATTCACTTGTATATTTCAACACCTCCCCTCAAGTGAATAACCCTAGCACACCTGCACCCTATACCAAGTTTCCCTGTTACTTGATAGTCTACGAGCGACCAGTGCCTCAAGTCCCTAAACTCATAGTACTTGACTCTCTCTCTCTCTCTCTCTCTCTTTATGTGTCCAAGGCTACTACAAGTGCTTGTGACCTTGACTAAAGTGCTCACAATTATATCTACCACATGGCCTACATCATCGGTGGTTCAGAAGGTGGTTTTACTCTGTTGGGGCAGGTTACATTGGGTTGTGGGGTTTCTCTCTCTCACTCTCTCAGAGATTTTCACATGGCTCCTCACTTCTTGGAGCCTCACATCTTCTCTTGTCTTCAGTCTTCTTGTCGTGGGGCAGCTTCTCTTCAAGCATCCATGTCTTCCTCTTCTTCTAGTCTTCTTGTTGTGGCAGCTTCTCTTCACGCGTCCATGTCTTCCTTCAATGCTTCCTCTAGCTTTTCTTCTTGGGGTGGATCTTCCTCTTGGAAAGAGATGTTCTTCTTCTTTCATGGCTGGGGCCATGAGCTTGACCGTCACTTCTTGCTCCATGAGAGCAACATGTTTTAATGTTTTGTTAACAGTTATTTTGTGATGTTGATGTTTATCTTGTGTCATTATGCAATGCAAACCCAAATATATGCGGGAGGTCTTACCTCTTGCCTTATTCTGGACAAGGGCAATGTCTGATCCCATTTTTACACTGATGTAATGTGCCCAATACCTAATGCATATATCATTCATTCTTATGCACATTCCCAAATGAAACTTTGGCTGTGAATAATCTTGAATTTGAGTGTGATTTGCAAGCATTAACCAAGGGTTAAATGAAAAATCATGATTAGCACAAATTTATCAACATAATTTTACCAGAAATTACATTAAATCAAGGGTAACCAATTTGTATGGAGTGGTTGGAGTATCAAACCATCTCCGAATTGCAATCTAAAATTATAGGGATCTGTATCAAATACTTAATGGTTAATTTGAACTCTCAATTGTACCAAAAAATAGTGATTAATGATTGATTAGCAAATTAATCCTCTGTTTTGTGTGCAAAAAATAGAGTATGTGGGGAGCCCAGATCTGAGGCCTTAGAGTTCAAATGAGCTCAAATTCTTTCAAGGCCATCAATAGCAATTATCCTAGTAGAGTATTTAGCCAAGAAACACAAGATTTGACCAAACATTGAATGCTTAATCTCTATTTTACTAAAGTCACCTGCAGATTTGATGAAGAGCTTGAATCTCACTATAGACTTGATTAAATCAAATTCTAACCACCAGCTTGTAGAGCACCCTTGAAAACCCCTAGGGCCAAGAGGAATTAAACCCATTGCATGTGATGAAACAGATATTTCAATTTCTCCTCAAAAACACGACGCCTGTAAATTAGCAAAAGTATGGAGCTCTGGTAGGCGGTTTGCTGCGCTCATTTGATGGGCTGGAGCACAATGAGTTAGCTATGTATGCCTAAAGTGGCTTGCACTAATGTTGCTCTTGGAGGGAGATCAAGCCCCTCCACTGGCTAGGGGTACAGTGGGCTACTTGAAAATAACTTTAAAAAAGTGATTATTTTCTAATCATCTACTTATCCTAATTAGTTAGATAATGGGCTCATAAACTTGATGGATTCTAGGCTAGGCTCTAATACCATGTTAAAATTACAGTAATGTGATGAGCTATGGTTGATCAAATGCTAGAATCAACATCATTAACAAAGAGATTAGTTGATAATTAAGATGTGATTAGTGAGCAATTAACTGATAGCTTATTGTAGGCATGGATAATAAAAAACCAGTAAATTCTTATTAGGACAATGCCTCAATTTATAGAGTTTACATCCAAGCATCCAATCCCAAGTTTACATCCAAGCATCCAATCCCACTGATTTCTCCTTGATTCACTTCACCTCTTTTGCTTGATTCTCTCCACCTCTCCCAGAATATCTCCACCTCTCCCAGAATATCTCCACACCTCCTAAATCTCCTCATGCTACCCTTTATTCTCTCTCAGTAGATTCTTCTCACCTTTTCATAGGTTCTCTCACATTTATAGATTCTCTTTTACAGCCTCTTGCTAAGGGCTTGTTCCCACACACACCCTATTCACTTGTATATTTCAACACCTCCCCTCAAGTGAATAATCCTAGCACACCTGGACCCTATACCAAGTTTCCCTCTTACTTGATAGTCCGCGACCAGTGCCTCAAGTCCCTAAACTCATAGTCCTTGACACTCCCTCTCTGTCCCTCTCTATGTGTCCAAGGCTACTACAAGTGCCTGTGACCTTGACTAAAGTGCTCACACATATATCTACCACATGGCCTACATCATCGGTGGCTCAGAAGGTGGTTTTACTCTCTTGCGACAGGTTACATTGGGTTGTGGGGTTTCTCTCTCTCACTCTCTTAGAGATTTTCACATGGCTCCTCACTTCTTGGAGCCTCACATCTTCTCTTGTCGTTTTTAGTCTTTTTATCGTGGCAACTTCTCTTCACGCCTCCATGTCTTCCTCTTCTTCCAGTCTTCTTGTTGTGGCAGCTTCTCTTCACGCGTCCATGTCTTCCTTCAATGCTTCCTCTAGATTTTCTTCTTGGTGTGGATCTTCCTCTTGGAAAGAGATGTTCTTCTTCTTTCATGGCTGGGGCCATGAGCTTGACCGTCACTTTTTGCTCCATGTGAGCAACATGTTTTAATATTTTGTTAACAGTTCTTTTGGGCTTTTGATGTTTATATTGTGTCATTATGCAATGCAAACCCAAATCTATGCGGGAGGTCTTACCTCTTGCCTTATTGTGGACGACAAGGGCAGTGTCTGATCCCATTTTTACACTGATATAATGTACCCAATACATAATGTATATAGCATTAATTCTTATGCACATTCCCAAATGCAACTCTGGCTGTGAATAATCTTGAATTTGAGTGTGATTTGCAGGCATTAACCAAGGGTTAAATGTAAAATGATGATTATCACAAATTTATCAGCATAATTTTACAAGAAATTACATTAAATCAAGGGTAACCAATTTGTATGAAATGGTTGGAGTATCAGACCATCTCCGAATTGTAATCTGAAGTTATAGGGATCTGTATCAAGTACCTAATGGTTAATTTGAACCCTCAATTGCACCAAAAAATATTGTGATTATTATTGATTAATCACTAATTAGCAATTTAATCCTCTGTTTTGTGTGCAAAAAATGCGAGGAGCCCAGATCTGAGGCCTTAGAGTTTTAATGAGCTCAAATGCATTTAAGGCCATCAATAGCAATTAGTCTAGTAGAGGATTAAGCCAAGAAACACAAGATTTGACCAAACATTCAATGCTTAATCTCTGTTTTACCAAAGTCACTTTGCAGATTTGATGACGAGCTTGCATCTCACTGTAGACTTGATCAAATCAAATTCTAACTTCACAGCTTGTAGAGCACCCTTGAAAACCTCTAGGGCCAAGAGGAATTAAACCCATTGCATGTGATGAAATAGATATTTCAATTTTTTCTCAGAAAAACGACGCCTGTAAATTAGCAGAAATATGGAGCTCTGGTAGGCGGTTTGCTGCGCTGATTTGATGGGCTAGAGCACAAGTGAGTTAGCTATGTATGCCTAAAGTGGCTTGAGCTAATGTTGCTCTTGGAGGGAGATCAAGCCCCTCCACCACTGGCTAGGGGTACAGTGGGCTACTTGAAAATAACTAAAAAAAGTGATTATTTTCTAATCATCTACTAATCCTACTTAGTTAGATAATGGGCTCATAAACTTGATGGATTCTAGGCTAGGCTCTGATACCATGTTAAAATTATAGCAATGTGATGAGCTATGGTGGATCAAATGCTAGAATCAACATCATTAACAAAGAGATTAGACGATAATTAAGATGTGATTAGTGAGCAATTAAGTGATAGCTTAATGTAGGCATGGATAATCAAAAACCAGCAAATTCTCATTAGGCCAATGCCTCAATTTATAGAGTTTACATCCAAGCATCCAATCTCACTGATTTCTCCTTGATTCACTCCACCTCTTTTGCTTGATTCTCTCCACCTCTCCTAGAATATCTCCACACCTCCTAAATCTCCTCATGCTACCCTTTATTCTCTCCCAGTAGATGCTTCTCACCTTTTCACAGGTTCTCTCACATTTACAGATTCTCTGTTACAGCCTCTTGCTAAGGGCTTGTTCCCGCACACACCCTATTCACTTGTATATTTCAATACCTCCCCTCAAGTGAATAATCCTAGCACACCTGGACCCTATACCAAGTTTCCCTCTTACTTGATAGTCCGTGACTAGTGCCTCAAGTCCCTAAACTCATAGTCCTTGACACACACACACACACACTCTCTCTCTCTCTCTCTCTCTCTCTCTCTCTCTCTCTCTCTCTCCCTATGTGTCCAAGGCTACTACAAGTGCCCGTGACCTTGACTAAAGTGCTCACACATATATCTACCACATGGCCTATATCATCGGTGGCTCAGAAGGTGGTTTTACTCTATTGGGCTAGGTTACATTGGGTTGTGGGGTTTCTCTCTCTCACTCTCTCAGAGATTTTCACATGGCTCTTCACTTCTTGGAGCCTCACATCTTCTCTTGTCATCTTCAGTCTTCTTGTCATGGTGACAGCTTCTCTTCACGCGTCCATGTCTTCCTCTTCTTCCAGTCTTCTTGTTGTGCTTTCAAGGCCATCAATAGCAATTAGTCTAGTAGAGGATTAAGCCAAGAAACACAAGATTTGACCAAACATTGAATGCTTAATCTCTGTTTTACCAAAGTCACCTGCAGATTTGATGATGAAGAGCTTGGATCTCACTGTAGACTTGATCAAATCTAATTCTGACTTCACCAGCTTGTAGAGCACCCTTGAAAACCCCTAGATCCAAGAGGAATTAGACCCGTTGCATGTGATGAGATATTTCAATTTCTCCTTAGAAAAACGATGCCTGTAAATTAGCAAAAATCTAGAGCTCTGGTAGGCGGTTTGCTGTGCTGATTTGATGGGCTGGAGCATAAGTGAGTTAGCTATGTATGCCTAAAGTGGCTTGAGCTAATGTTGCTCGTGGAGGGAGATCAAGCCCCTCCACTGGCTGGGGGTACAATGTGGGCTACTTGAAAATAACTTAAAAAAAGTGATTATTTTTTAATCATCTACTAATCCTAATTAGTTAGATAATGGACTTATAAACTTGATGGATTCTAGGCTAGGCTCTGATACCATGTTAAAATTACAGCAATGTGATGAGCTATGGTGGATCAAATGCTAGAATCAACATCATTAACAAAGAGATTAGATGATAATTAAGACATGATTAGTGAGCAATTAACTGATAGCTTAATGTAGGCATGGATAATCAAAAACCAACAAATTCTCATTAGGCCAATGCCTCAATTTATAGAGTTTACATCCAAGCATCCAATCCCACTGATTTCTCCTTGATTCTCTCCACCTCTTTTGCTTGATTCTCTCCACCTCTCCCAGAATATCTCCACACCTCCTAAATCTCCTCATGCTACCCTTTATTCTCCACTACAAACCATTCCCACCCAAAGGTTTCATCCTCAAAACCATGTATGGAGCAATGTATGAGCTATTGGAAATCTTATTGACTTCCCTCATGAATGCGAAAGTACAATCGTTGCAATCCCAAAAAGTATCTCACACAAGATAACTCCACATAGAGTTGCCCACTTATTTTATGTACATATGGACTACTCCCTATGATGCCCATACTTCTCCAAATGTGACACATGAAACACATTGTGGATCCTTGTGGTAGAGGGTAACAACAATTGGTAAGCAATGTTGGAATTAGGGTTAGGGTTGCAACAATGCACACACACAAGATAGAGAAGCTTGAGAGCACACAAACTCACTAGATTAGAATGAAAAAATGTGTGCTAGATAAAAAAGATAAGTACACACCCCAAAATGAAAGGATAAGAGGGTGCACATATGCACGGGGGAAAAACCTCCTAGTGAGGAAAAAAGTGCCCCGGCAGTCCTAAGTGTGTTCACACATATCACTACCATATAATGCTACAAATCCCCCCTAGAGTGATGATGTGAACAGATATAGGGTATGGCCGATCAATCTCCTGAAAAGGCAGTAAGCCCAAAGCTTTACGAAAAGCTTCGGAAGAGCCCTCGTGAATAAATTTGCCATGTTGTCATGTGTAGGCACACATAGACCAAGATGATCTCTGCTGTAGAGTCTTTCCCTGACATAGTGGTAATGCACCTAAATGTGCTTAGTGCAAGCATGAAACACTAGGTTCCTCGCAAAACTGCTAATGCGATATGGCTGTTAGTGGTGAAAATCGTAGTGCTAGACGACTGTCCAACACCCAAATTAGCCATAAGATGTCTAAGCCACACACACTTAACTGTAGTATAAAAGCTACCCTGTACTTAGCTTCAGAGCTAGAAGTGGCCACTGTAGGCTGCTTCTTGATGAGCAAGGTGAAAGCAAAACCCACTAGTGGACACTTATGTGTCATAACATGCAGCCCAATCTAAATCACTAAAAGCATGCAATTGTGACTCACCCCCCTTTGGATAAAACAATCCAAAATACTGAGTGCTTTGTAAATAGCAAAAAACCCGCTTAGCAACCTGCCAATGCTTCATACAATCTGGGCTATACAGAAATCTGCTCAACTATGAGACCGCATACTATATATCTAGCCTCGTGTTGCATACATAAAGAAGGGATCCAATAGCCTACTGATACAAACTAGCATCAAAAGAGTCTCCTGCATCTTGAAGACTAAGTCGAGTACCTGTCTCCATAGGTGTAGCCAAGCCACAGGTTTAGAGTCTTCAAGATTAAACCTCTTCAAGAGCTTATGTATATATTTAGACTGCAGCATAACAATGCCATCATTACGCTGCATAAACTAAATCCCCAAATAGTAATGTAAGGGTCCCAAATTTGACATCTCAAACGATGACTGCAAATCAGCCTTGAAGGCTAAAATCTAATCTATATCGGGTCTCATGAGCAACATGTCATCAATGTATAGTATGATGACCAAGAATGTGTCCTTACTCCTCTTCACATAGAGGGTACTCTCTGTTGGACTGTTGCAAAAATCATTTGCAACCAAGTATGCATGAATCTTCTCATACCATGCTCTAGGAGCCTACTTAAGGCCATAAAGAGTCTTTTTCAACCTGCATACTTTAGACTCCTCCTTTCACAGCAGCAAAACTAGGAGGCTACGATATATACACCTCCTCATGTAAATCACCATTCAAGAATGCAGTCTTAATGTCCAACTGATGTACATTCCACCCATGATGTGTTGCCAAAACAATGAGACACCTAAAGGTAGTCATACGAGATGTGGGTGCAAAGGTCTCATCATAATCAATGCCCTTTTACTAGGCATACCCCTTTGCAACAAGTCTGGCCTTGTGGGTGCAAAGGTCTCTTCATAATCAATGCCCTTTTGCTGGGCATACCCCTTTGCAACAAGTTTGTCCTTGTAGGCGATCAATGCTACCATCTGCTTTGCATTTTAACTTGTAAACCCACTTAGTATCAATGGCCTTCTTGCCATGAGGTAGATCTATCAAATACCAAGTGTCATTCTTAAGTATAGAGTTATACTCATCTTGCATAGCATGCATCCAATGATCATCATCATGTGCTTCCTCAAAGGAAAGAAGTTCCTCCTCATTACATAAAGTAAAAATGAGAACATGATCCACATGAGAATAATCTGCATGATGAGAACCTGCACGAGTTTTGCTAAGGTAAAGGAGCTGCCAACTTGCTATCCCTCAATGTTTGCACAAGCCATTTTGGCATACACCTAGATTCTTCTATGGCTGCTCATCCACTACATTCTAAATAATTGCCTCATCAAAAGGTTGATTTTGCACCTGCAAACAAAGGCTGAATTTCAACACTTGGTTGAGCATTTAATTGCTCTACATATGGATGCCCTCCAGTAAACAAAGGTAGGAGCGAAACAAACATGTCCTGTGAGCATACATTTTGCTGTTTTTTATATGAAAGCATGGGCTGAAGTGAGTTTTTGACAAAAACATCTTTACTTACCAAAATCCTCTTTGAGGCTGGATGGTAAAGTCTATATCCATTGCTTTCTGAATTGTATCCCACAAATATACATTTAACTGCCTTATCATCAAGCTTACTACGTTGTTGCTCAGGCATAAGAGCATAAGCAAGACAACCAAAAACATGCAAATGAGCCACAGAAGGCTTCCTGCCATGCCAAGCTTCATAAGGAGTTTTAGACTGCAAGGCCTTGGAAAGGCCTTTGTTCAACACATAGTTTGCACACATAGTTCCTTCTAACCAAAAACCATGAGATAAATCTTGGGCTTTCACTATACATCCTGCCATCTCCATGAGAGACCAATTCTTCCTCTCAGCTGCGCCACACCATTTTGATGAGGTGTGTATGACACTGTACATTAATGCCTTATTCATTTTTCAGCCATATATGCATGAAATTCCTTGGATATATACTCCCCTCCTCAATCTGAATGAAGGTGCCAACTTTACATTCACATGCATTTTTAACCATGGATACAAAGTGCCTAAAGCACATAAAAACCTTTGACTTCTGCTTTAATGGATACACCCAGCTATATCTGGAGTAATCATCAATGAAAGTGATGAAGTAGAGATATCCCCCAATAGATGGTGTCCTCATAGGACCACATACATCACTATTTATAAGCTGTAATTTCTTAACAGCTCTCACAGATCCATCATTTGGAAATGATGCCTGATGCATTTTACCAAGAATACACCCCTCACATACATGTCCCCCAATAGATGGTGTCCTTTCATAGGACCATATATATCACTATGTATAAGCTATAATTTCTTAACAGCTCATAGTTCCATCCTTTGGAAATGATGCCCGATGCATTTTACCAATACACCCCTCACATACATGTTTAGTAGGGGTCTCAAGAGTTGGCAACTCAGACACCATATCATACCTTTGAAGGCATAACAAACTGCCATAATTCAGATGGCCAAATCATGCATGCTATAATTTTGCATCACTCATAGCACGAGTCGTAGAGATTGAGCAAGCATCATGATACAACTCATCTTGTATAGGCCATGAAACAAGGTACTTGAGCCATAACCATCATTTCTATCTTGAACTGTACATCTATCATCCACAAATTTCACTGCCTGTCAAGCCTGACAAGGCTAAGGCTAAAACTAACAGCAAGTACTTCTTAATGCCTGGCACATATAAAACTTTAGAAAGAGTAAATGCGCCCCCATTTGCAGCAGTGAGCACAACTCTACCAACTCCTTTGATAGGATATGAGGAACCATTTGCACATGTGACAGTTCCTACACTTGGGACAGATTCCAGAGATGAGAACAAATTTTTTTGTGAAGTAATGTGCTTACAAGCACCACTGTCAAAGTACCAAGCATCCGATTCTGTCCCACTGACATACATACATCATGAACAGAAGGGTCATAACTGCAATGTATAGTCCATGCCCAATCATCTTGAGCAAAACCTGTAGATTCCTTCTTCTTTACACTTGGTGCAGATACATCAGCCCCACAACCATGCCCGATTCTTTCTTTTTCTCCTTCTCTAGCCTTTTCTTGCACTCATTTATGTAGTGTCTTGGTTTCCTGCAATAGTGACACTTGCCCTTCTTTTTAGGCTTATCACCTTCTTTCTCTGCATCCTTACCTGAGGATTCTGATTTTGGCTTATAGCCACCATGCGAAGAATCTTTACCTTTACCTTTTTAATTAGCAACAAAAGCTTGGTCACCAACTTGCATAACAGATCTATTTTTCCTAGACTGCTCTTCTTGAAAGAGTAGTGAAACTAGCTCATCAAATGTAAGGTTTTTGGATTTCCCTTTATCATGAGTCTAAGGATAGAGGCAAAACTCTGATAAGAATCCGGCAATGCATTGAGAACTGTGGGCACCAATGTACTATCAGATATATATCATCCACACTAACAAGCTACTCCTTAAAATCTTTGATCTTGGTCAAGAAGTTGTCCATTGAGTCTCCCTCATTCACGTGCTCAGACTCCAACTATTTGTGTAGATGTGCAACACATGCTTCATTGTGCACCTGGTATAATGCAGCAAGTGCATCCCATTCCTGTTTTGAAGTCTTACATGACCGAATATGAGGAATAATGCTTCGCTTCACAGAAAGTGCAAGCAATGCATGTGCCTGTGCATCTCTTCCATCCCATCTCGTTTGAGCAGTAGTGGGAGGTACTAGTGGTGCATGTGGAGGAGCCACATCTGTATTAGATTCTACTTTAGATGTACTTGTAGCACTTGGTTGCACTAGTAGTTATGAAACATGATGAGTTTCACTACCATTGACCACATTCCAAAGGCCTTTAGCAACCAGTACATGCCTCATCATATAGGACCACAATGGGTAGTTAGTCCCATCAAGTTTGTCCTCAGTAGCAGCAGACAATATGTTGAATACATCACTACTGCCAGTCATAACTTTCTACCAAATGTAACATCTTTCAATACACTACAAGTACTCAATATTCACCGACTGCAACCTTGGATGGTTGCCAACTGACTAAATCACCTGCAAAGTATGATGGTCGATGTTGTTGAAGACACTGTAGATGCTGCTGCACCAAATCTTTGTCGCTACTACACAGCCCAAACACCCAAAATCAAGCAGAACCAATCCAAAATAACGCCTCTCCAGAACGTCTACAGAAACCTTGCGATGATAGGCCGTACTTGGAGTCAGTGTAGTCCCCATGGAATCAAAGACACTCTTCCAAAAATGGCTCATAAACTTGACATCCCTATTGCTTACCACTTGCTTAGGCGTTCTATGCAACCTAAACACATGCTCCATAAATTGTTGATCCACCATAGAAGCTATATATTGCACCTTTATGGGTATGAAATGAGCCGCTTTTGTCAATCTATCCACTACCACATAGATGTTATTCCACCCTTGCTTTTAGTAGTGGGCAGCCTGGTAATGAAATCCATGGCTATGTGTGTCCACTTTCCTTCCGGAATAGGTAATGGTTGCAACAATCCTCCCAGTAGTTGGTTGGGATTCTTGTTTTGTTGGCAAGGTAAACACTTTTGCACATAGTCATGCACATCCTTCCAAAGCCCTTTCCAAAAGAAACTCTTCCTATCTTATCATAGGTCTTGAACACTCCCAAATGACCTACCATGGGTGGAAAGTGCATCTCTTGCAGGATTTTCAGCTTGAAGGATGAGTGAGGGACTAAATAGAACTTTCCCTTGTACCAAAGCAACCCATTGCACACCTCAAAATGTGGATTTTCACCACATAACCCTTGCTATAATTTCTGAAACATTGGACTAGCCATGTCATCCACCAAATACTCCTCTTGTATCTCATGAATCCAATCATGATGCACTTCCGAAATGGCATGTATAGTGTAAGCCCACATCCTAGAAAGTGTATTTGCCACCACATTGTCCTTTCCCACCATGTAAGAGATCTCGAAATCATAGTTTTGCAAGGTAGCAAGCCATCTCTTTTGCTTTGGAGAAAGGTTTTGTTGGGTGAGGAAGTATTGGAGTACCCGGTGATCGGTCCTTACTTTGAAATGCCCACCATACAAATAGTTATGCCACTTCTTCATAGCATGCAAGATGGCCAGCATTTCTTGATCATAAACATGAAGCTCCCTCTCTTTCCTCAGTGAGCTTTCTACTCTCATAAAGCAATCACCCCATGCTCTTGATATAACACGGTACCAATTCCTCTCCCACTTTCATCAGCCCGTATAGTGAAAGGCTTAGAAAAATCAGGCCAAACCAATATTGGAGATGAAATTAGTGCTTTCTTGAGCTCTTGGACCCATGGCATCCCAAAAAAATGCTTCCTTCTTAAGCCTATCAGTAAGCGGGGCTGCCATGTGAGCATAGTGGCATATGAACCTCCTATAAAACGATGATAGTCCCAAAAATCCCCTTAGTTGAGTAGTATTGGTGGGTGTAGGCCACTCTTTTACACATTGTATCTTCTTGGGATCCATCTAAATGCCATCATTGCGCACAATGTGACCCAACTATTCCACCTCTTGTGACATAAATGTGCACTTGCTTTGTTTGGTAAACAACTTGTGCTCTCTCAACACCTTCAACACTTGCTCCACATGCATCAAGTGATCTTCCCTTGACTTTCTATACACCAGTATATCATCAAAGAAGCCAAGACTGATTTATATAGGAATGGCTTCAAAACTTTGTTCATAAGAGCTTAAAATGTGGCTGGGGCATTTGATAATCCAAAAGGCATAACCGTAAATTGAAATAGACCCCATTCAGTCTTCAATGGCGTCTTAAACTTATCTCCATCTTTCATCCTTATTCGATGATACCCTGACTTGAGATCTATCTTGGAGAAATATTTTGCTCCTTTCAACTCATCAAGTAAATCATCAATCCTTGGAATGGAATATCGATTCTTTATAGTGATCTTGTTGTTGAGATCCCTATAATCGATGCACATTGTATAAGATCCATCCTTCTTCTTCACCAACAAGATGGGTGAGGCGAAGGGTGATTGGCTTGATTGTATGAACCCCATTTCCAAAAGTTCCTCCACTTGCTTTGCCACCTCTTCCTGCTCAACCTTTGAAAGCCTATAAGGAGGCTTACTGGTTTTGCCATCTCCATCTTGCTAATCCATTCCTCCAATTCTTCGGTGGTTGTGTTCACTCCTTTGAACTTGGGTAGTGTAATCTTGTCCTTCACATCTTTGGCCCTTGGGGGGTGACTCCAATGTAGTATGTCCATGGGTAGTGTGTAGTATGTCCATGGGGGTAGTGTGTGGCATGTCCCATGAACCCCTCAATACTCCATCCAAGAGTCTCGCAATCACATTGTGCACACCCCTTGAAGAGCCCTCCATGGGATCCAAAACTAAGGGCTGCTTTCCAAGCCTAGAACCCGAAGCATGCCCACTTTGATGGTCTCTTGAAGGCACATTTGACTTTCCTTGCATACCACCAAGATTCCTATGTGGATTTGGTGCATAGTCAAATCTGTCCACACCCCTTTGCACACCCAAAATCCGGTCTTCAAGAGTTGCAAACCTTTCATCCATCTTGTCCACTATTTGATGCATCAACTTGGCATTCTCGTTGCCTTGATGCACGAGCTCACTACTAATGTAGAGCACCTCCTTTTGGGCATCTCTTTGTGCATCCTTGATTTCATTGGTGAGAGCAATCCTTAACATATCCAAGGTGATGTTCCCCAATGAGATTTGATCATGTCCACTAGTGTGCATCGGTATGCCTTCATTCCCACTAATGTCATGTAGAGGTGCCCTTTTCTTGTTGCATTGCCCTTGAGTTTTGCCCATGTTCTTGAAGCCACGTTTTGACCCCGTGTGGATCATCATCCAATGGAGTGTCAACCACATGTACCATTCCATCACTAACCACCTCATTTGCAACATCTTACTTTCCATTCCTCCAATTCTTCGGTGGTTGTGTTCACTCTTTTGAACTTGGGAAGTGTAATCTTGTCCTTTACATCTTTGGCCCTTGGTGACTCCAATGTAGTACATCCATGGGTAGTGTGTGGTATGTCCCATGAACCCCTCAATACTCCATCCAAGAGTCTCCCACTCACATTGTGCACACCCCTTGAAGAGCCCTCCATGGGATCCAAAACTAAGGGATACTTTCCAAGCCTAGAACCCGAACATGCCCACTTTGATGGTCTCTTGAGAATGCACATTTGACTTTCCTTGCATACCACCAAGATTTCTATGTGGATTTGGTGCGTGGTCAAATCTGTCCACACCCCTTTGCACACCCAAAATCCAGCCTTCAAGAGTTGCAAACCTTTCATCCATCGTGTCCACTATTTGATGCATCAACTAGGCATTCTCATTGCCTTAACACACGAGCTTACTTGGGCATCTCTTTGTGCATCCTTGATTGCATCGATGAGAGCAATCCTTAACATATCCAAGGTGATGTTCCCCAATGAGATTTGATCATATCCACAGTGTGCATCGGTATACCTTCATTTCACTATTTGCCCACTAATGTCATGTAGAGGTACCCTTTCTTGTTGCATTGCCCTTGAGTTTTGCCCATGTTCAAAAACAGAATGTGGTACCACATTTTGACCGTGTGGATCATCATCCAATGGAGTGTCAACCACATGTACCATTCCATCACTAACCACCTCATTTGCAACATCTTGAACTTGGTTTCCCTCTAGAGGCACTTGTGCTTGAACTTTTAATGGCCTTCCATGGTTTCCCATGCTACCAAGTGGTTAGTAAGGCAAATGATAACCAAATTGGGAGTTCTTTAGTTTGCCGCGTTCGTCTTAATGAGAGGAACACTCCTACCACCTTGAATTACCACTTTGAGCACCCCTATATTTCCCTATTTTGACTTTTAATTGAAAGTCAACTATGTGAGGTTGACCACCCAAACGGTAACATAATTGGGAGTTTGTTGGCTCATTTGGAAGCTCTTAGGTAGTGCTCTTAAGCTATGTAAATACCTTGAATTCACTCCACATTGTTTTTGATTGAATTAGAACTTTTAGTCTGACCAAACTAGTCTCTTTGCACCCTAAAATGGTGTCCAAATCAACCACTTGATGGCTTGTTAGATTTGCCTTAAGATGCCCTTCTAAGGCTTCTCAATGCCCTTGAGAGATTTTGAATGCTTTGGGACTAAATTGCACTTTTGTATTCACTACAGAGTGTAGGCAAACCACACAAAAAAATTAGGCCTAATCTCCCTGTAAAATGGACCAAATCTCAATAACAATCCATTATTATTTGCCCAATGTCCATTCATGAACAATTTCCCAAGTATTCACAACCACGAGCATTCACTTTGCCAATGCAAATCTCAAGCTTTGATCACCTCCAAGTGTCCATGGCATGCCTGATCAAGTATCATTTGGCTTCCATAGCCTCGACATGCTTGCAATGTAGTCAAGTTATGTGTGAGTGAAGCGCTTTATGCTTGCCGATCTCCTAGCCAAGCCTTCCTACCCTCGTGCCTAGTCTGAATCTAGGCACAAGTTGGGGCCATGTCTTCACATCCAATGTACCTAATCCCCCTCCTTGCCGCTTTTCCAAAAGCACTCAACGACACTGAAGGAGAGTCCATGCCATGCTCCCCCCGGGCCTCTCCTCCAATGTCGGAGGTACCCTCACAAACATATTAGATGCTAGGAAATTGAAGTGAAAGTACAAAGTGAGGTGTATGTGGATGTAAGTTCAAAAGAGAAGGTAGGAGCACTTAGATGCTAGGAAATTGAAGTGAAAGTACAAAGTGAGGTGTATGTGGATGTAAGTTCAAAAGAGAAGGTAGGAGCACTTACAATGTGTTTAGCATGACTCATGCTACTATCATTTTATCAATTACAATGCTTCATCAAATCATTATAATAGCTCCAATACACCAAATCACGTCAAACTGATTCCAAGTGGCATTCAACATCATGTGAATTCAAAAGACCAAAGTACTTGCAAGCAATAGCTCCACACTTCAAGAAGTAGACATAGTATCCTCAAAATTGTTCCAATCAAACACAAGATTTTCTCACCAACATCGAAGTGCGGCCATTGCTATAAGATATCTTCAATGATAAGGAGCTGTGCAAGAACATCAACTTGATGAAACAGTAGATTATGGTCATGTTATGTAAGCTTTCATGGAATCCTCTTATCTTCTCTCTTGCACTCCTCGGATTGCAACAACACCTTCCCAATCTCCATCTATTTAAAGCTTAACAAGAGGAAAGAAATGATAAACAAAATGTACAAGAATTGTTACAGAAATTTTTGAAGCATTTAAGGGAACCTAAAACATAGCCTCAGAAGTTCAAAACGTGCATAGTAGAAAATGGGTAGAAGAAAAGCTATACATGTTGTAGATCACCGCCATTGCCATGATTATTGAAGTGTTATGGCTTTGATTAAGCTTTTCCACGCTTAATCAAAGTGCAGCCTCAAAATTTTGAAATGTGCAAAGACATGGCTCTGATATCATTGTAGTGATGAAGAGAGAGAGAGAGAGAGAGAGAGAGAGAGAGAGAGAGAGAGAGAGAAGAAGAAGAAGAAGAAGAAGAAGAAGAAGAAGAAGAAGAAATGCACTCATAATGGAGTACCACATGCACTCACGGGATTATCACCATAATGGAGTACCACGGGAGTATCACCATAATGGAGTACCACGGGAGTATCACCATATCCATGGAAGCTTGAAGCTCCAAGAGAGTATGATTTGATTAGTAAAATTATTAATTGACCATAATTACAATTTGTTCACTTATATACTTGCCCACCTTTTCACACTTTATTAATGTTGAGCCCCATACTTGCTCGGCCATATCTATGCACATGGGCTTCCCTTATGTCCAAGCCATGCCTAAAGTTGTAACCCAAGCCCAAGACCAAGCCCCCTTTATTACACAACTTCCTACTCTTTGTCACCCCCAACAATCAAGTCATCCACATAAATGGTAATGACAATAATCCCCGTATCACCTGGCCCATATAGAGTGAATGATCTACATCTGCCATGTGAAAGCTAATGGCAACAAGATACTCGACAATTTTGTCATGCCATGCTCTTGGTGCTTGTTGCATACAAGGCTTTACGCAGCTTGCACACATAATTTGGGTGACTCAAGGTGGTTGTCGAGCTCCGAACAACAAATTATAAAATCCAAAGCAAACTGCAACAAGCGGATTAGGTAGTTTAGTCACCTGCAGAGCAAAAAAGCAGCTCGCATTGTGGACCATGCCACTTAGATGATCCGTAATGTGGATGAAAAGATCGCAAGGAGCTTACTCCTTGTGAAAGGAAAGCTGTGCATACAAGAGGACATGGAGGCTGAAGAAGAACTCCCCATAGTCGAAATACCTATGGAACTAATGGAGCAATGGAAAGAAGAACTAACAGCATCTTAGAAAGCATGTTGGGAGGACAATCTGCAGAGCTACTAAAAGAATACATGATACTGCCAACTCCCACATGCCACCTATGCTACCACTAATTCCATCTGAAGACAAAGATGGAGCTGGAGGCACAAGGAACCTCAGTTTCTGTAGCAACCACCACCACCTCCACAATCACCACCTTCGAAACACACAGTTAGATCAACAAGTGAAGGAGCTCCGAAGTAAAATACACAAGCTGATAGAGAAGATGGAGGGGAAAAAAGAACTGGAGATTAGGCTAGAGCTACTCCAAAAGCAAATGTCAGCCAAAGGCACCATAGGAGAAAGCTCCATAGGTCGACAGAGCTACTCTTGGACTAACAAAAGCATATCGAAATACTCAAAAGGCAGTTGGAGAACGAACAATAGAAAACAAAGCTGGCGCTGGCCAAGGGAAAAGAACCAATACATCAGCCAAAGACAATAAAGAAAATAACACTAAGTAGTGCACATACCGTCGACCACATGACACCAGCCCAATTAAAAGATCAAATCATCATCTTGGAAAAGCAAATGTCTGTGCAACAAGATGAAGACACAGCCAAACAGACTGCCTTGCTAGAACTTGAAGAAAAGTTCAAGAAAACAGTCAAGCCACTTGCTTAGGCATATGCAAAGCTTGATCGGCAAAAGGCAAAGCTCATTCAGCTAGAGGTGCATGCCGCAGAGAAGAAAGCCTCTCCTAAAACAAGGTCCCGATGGAAGACTGATGCAATAGTAGAACAACAAGAAACCGTCACCATTAAAAAATCACACCAACTGCACAGCTTGAAAGAAGAAAACTTCAAGCTTATCTCCGAGTTTGCAAAAGACTCAAGAAGAGCTGAAAGCCATCAAGGAAGAAGCCAGCAAACAATAGGAGAAACCGGAGCAGCTAACAAAGGCAGTAAAGAAAAAATTGATAGATCTACACAAAGAAATCTAGATAAGGAACATAAGGTTGGTCAAAGAAAACCAAGTGGCATAGGAGATGCAAAAGGTCCGAATGCAGCTCATGGAAGAGCAAAGCAAACACAGGAAGTTGCACAAAGAGCTATTAACAGTCAAGCAGTAGTTGAGATCATCAACTCCACCAACTGTCCCACAAACAATCAAGCGAACATTCTCCTTCAGCACTTGGTAAATCTTTAGGCGGCACATAAGCAACAACATCCATAGGCAACAGAACAACTAAAGGCCAGAGCACATAATCCAGAATGCGTTGCCTACTCGCTCGCCAAATTCAAACAATAGTATGAAGAAGAAGAATGGGACCTACTTGTAAACCCATACAAGTTTCATGAATTCCTTCGTAAATACAAACCAGATAACAACTCCACATCCCAAGCCTCATGATTTTCATCAGCAGATCCCAAATGATGGTGCATAGCTGCTACATGGCTAGATGAAGAAGAACTAGATATATGTGATGAAGACAGAGAGGCCCTGTAGTAGCTGGAATCCAACCCACAGGTACAAATATCTACTAAATTATTATTTCATTCTTTAAATTACCAAGCAATGCATACTAATGTCGCTAGAGTTTTTAATATGATTTAACCCAAAGATAATTGGGGAGGATGTAATCCACATGAAGTAGACAGGAACTGGGTGTCAAAATATAGGGTCATCCCAGTCAACCTACCATCAACCACCCCCACCCATCCATCAAACCTTCCGATCAACCTCTAAGGCTCTGTCGCGCAGAGCCACCACCGGCATGCCAGGTGTTGAGCATTTGATAGGAGCTGACAACCTGGGGAACTGGCCGGAGAACACAAGCTGACAGTAAAAGGCCAGTACACTGATAATCACGCATAGACGACAGCGCACATGCATGCCCATTGTAATCATATGTACTTTATTGTAATAGCTGATAACTGAATGAATCTTATAGTAGGGACAATGGCTGGATGGGACAAGAAGAAGGTCCTTCCAAGATAGTAAAGAAGGAATCAGTTTTAGCAGTTAGGAGATAGATATGTAGAGGGATAGAGGGAACAGAAAACACAGAGTTAGTCTAAAGCAGAATAACATTGTACAAGCTTAGCAGTAATACAAAGCGCTTGAGCCATATTCATTGTGTATAGTTTGAGTGAGTGAGTGAGAGATGAGCTTCTATGGTTCTAGCTAACGGCTATGAGTTCTGAACCCATTGGGCTTAAGCATTGATAGATTTGCTTAACTAGTAGTAACTGTCTTGCCCGTTAGATTGACCACCAACATCTAGCACATGTAGTATTAAAGTTAATAGCCCATTGGCTGAGGTGTTGAAGCCTGCAAGATTGATCATTTGGGATGAGGCTCCAGTGATGCATCGGTATGCATATGAAGCATTGGACATGACATTAAAAGACATTATGCAAAGTGATAGAGTGTTTGGTGGAAAAATTATGCTCTTTGGTGGTGACTTTAGGCAAATCTTACCTGTTGTGGGGTAAAGGGATCACATGAGGATACTGTTGATGCAATGTTGTGAGAGTCATATATTTGGAGATATGTGAATGTTTTAAAGCTCACCCAAAACACGGGGGTCATATTCAGAGTGGTTATGATGATACAGAACAAGAATTTGTCAAATGGACTTTACAAATTGGAGATGGCTCTATAGACCATCCAAACAATCAAGGTAGAGTGGTAATTCCATCGCGAATGATGTTGATCCATGGGAACTTCGTGCTGAGTTTGGTAGAATGGGTGTACAAAGATCTTTAAAGAGTGGAGGATTATGTATGCTTCTTCAAATACCATGCTATTCTTGCACCACAAAATCAAGAGGTCAGAATTTTCCAATTTGCTGTCTATAAGCCTATTCAAACGCCATTCTTCTCAAGAATTGATCCACTGAATGAATTTTGTAAGGTTTTATCTTTGCAGCTTTTATTTTCTAATTTTTTTCTTTTAATAGCTAATGTTATTATCTTATATATATTTTTTGGACAAATGGAGGCGAGGAATATAGGCTTGATAATCCAGTTGCTTGAAGATTGTTTTAATGGTTTGCCCCATCAATTTTGATAGCGGTGTAAAGAGAAGTAAATTGTGTGGTTTCTGTTAACTTACGAGCCAATTTATGTGCAGGTCAATGATGATGGTCTTGCATGGGGCACCTAATATGACACTATTAGTAACCTTCAATTTTTTATTCACGTTGTAGATTTGTTTTCTCAATACCACGTCTGTTGTGATTGTCACCACTACACTGAGTTGGAATGCCAGCTGTATATGTATGCTAGGTGCTTTCTTCAAAGAAAAGTAAGTGCTTTAGGAGCTTCTTTTGTGGATATGTATGGCAAGCATGGTGTGTTCATATATAGGTAGCCAAGTTGAGGACCATGAGGCCCAAAATGGGCTTCAAATATAAGGCCTCTCTCTCCTCTCGTGTCGCGAGGATGGGTGTGGGGACTAGTTGTTCATAAATGATGATACTTGGTGATTTGCATTGAGTCCAAGAAGGTGTGGCAGTAGCACATTTGCTGCACTACATGTAAGCAAAAGCATACACGTAAGCAAAAGAACGAGGCTGCGGGCGGCTCTAGCAGTTTCATTATGTGGGCACTGGGCAGGCTTTCATTGGGGGGGGGGGGGGGGGTTGCTTGTGACTCGACACCATGTGGAGACTCCCCATTCATTCCTCATTACTCGTTCAAGGAAAGGAAGAGGCACACTGAAAACTTGAAAAAGGCACTTGAAAAAGAAGTGGCCTTACACAAAAACAATTTCCAACGCAAATGGTGCTCTGCATAATTCGTGGCCCAAGTAGGCTGGAAATAGTTCTTTTGTCTGCTGCTTCTGCCCTCTGCAGCAAAGGCCCGATGCACGGAAAGCAAAAGGCACCAAAACAACAGCCAAGCTCCCCTTTTCTTTGTAAGGATTTCTGCAGAGGATCGCAGGCTCTGAGGCTGACTTGCTCACATTTATCAAGAGGTAGACTCTGCGCAAAAAAGGCCATGTGGAATTTCTTGAAGGACGGGCTCTGCGTGGCTATGGTGGACGCTCACGAGCTCACAGACAGGTCCAGGTTGGCCTCTCCCCTTTATATTTCAATGTTCTTCCCTACTATTACTTCCTCCATAAGCCATGGCTACTGCAAGATTCTGATTTTAGGTTTTTTTTCAAAGCCAGTGTACTGTGTTTTCCATAGCAGGGTACTGTTTTAGGGCTAGGTTAGGTCACATTTTCCGTAGCCATGCCACTGTTGCCACCGTTTTGATTTACCATTTCAGGTTAAATGTCTTTAGGAAGGGTACCTTATCAATGATTAGGTTGTATGTATTTCAAGTTATATTTTCTATAGCCATCTAGGTTGCAAGTCATGCTATGTAGCCAAGCTACTGGATTGCTATTTAAGTTTTCTTCTCTGTAGCCAGGACTACTATGATACCTTTATAGAGGCCATGTTCTGCATAGCTAGGCTAATCTGTTCTCATGGCCAGGCCTTTGTTCACCTCCTTGCATCTACATAAAGAACGATGCCTTCTTCATCAGCAGGCTTGTGAACCTTTATAGATGTCTTCTACTTGCCTTAATACTGGTCTCTCTCTGGGTGGAAAGCCATTATTCATTTTATTCACCATAAGATGCCACAGGCAGTGCTTTAGAAGAAAATTGTAGATCTTCTAGCTACCTGCAAATTATCTATTTGTGGTGTGCAAAATGCGTCGCCATGGATGGGAGCTACCATATCATCCCCTTCAGGTTCTGCATTTTTACTTGTGTGCTTCCTATCATCCATTTGTCTTGCAAACTGTGTGTTCACAGGTTAGTTGGTTGCTTCTTAGAATGGGATTGGATACTTGCTCCTGTGCTTTGGGGCAGTGATTGTGTCCAGTGTGAGTGAAAAAAAAGCTAGTGACATGTGATAAGGTGGAACAAACTTGCCAAAGTGTGCATGGGCCTGCATTTGTATTTTTTTCAGAAGCCAGTTAAAGGGAGACTTTGCTCACCAGTTAATTTTAGAACGATTGAATTTGAATGCTTTGATTAAATATAAGCGTAAGGCTGCCCGTCAATTGCGCAAACATCCCCGCTTGTAGCTGATGGATAGCGGATCTCCCGTCCAAGTCCCCACCAGTTGCAGCGGCAGGGCCCAGGGTTGTCTGTAAACAGCCTTAGTCTGAACACCTTGCATGGGGCTTTACATGAGAAAATATGGCAAGAGCTAGAAGTAGAGTTTGAAAAATCTGCTATTATGTCATAGTATCTTTTCCATATTATGCATGATGGAGTTGATGGTTTATTGTCTTGTGGATGACTACCATGAGGTTATAAATTGCTCTTTCTTATAAGGCAAATTTGGGCATGTTCTTGGATTCATCTAGGTATAGCTCATGACATTAGAATTGGAGGCTGTGGGATTTTAGGTTCTTTGTACCCTAACTTGTGAGCTACCATTGTTGTTTGCCAGGTCACTGCTGTTACTGTATTCTTGGCCTTGGTGTTTGCTTTCTACATCTTCTTTCTACCATTTGTGGAATCCGATATTTTGAAGATCTTTGCCATTGCAGCCTACTCCCCCACAGTACGTTCAAGCAACTTTCATTGGGTTTTCTAAATCTTCAGACAAAATGTTGCAACACACAAAAAAACAAACAATCAAACAATTGCGCACCCACACATGTGGCCCTTCTGTAACCAAGCTTACAATTATTCTTTGCAAAATCTCAAGCTAAGCATCACTCGATGTTTATACTTATAAGGAGATACTACTCGAGCTAGTTACCCCTTATAAACAGTTGTTTTGTGTGTCTCCTTTTGTGGCTTGCCTTGCGAAAGGCAGGGGGCTCACACACACACACACACACACACACACACACACACACACCGCGCGCGCGCGCGCGCGTATGCTGGTGCACTCATGGTGATAGGCACCCGGGGTGGGGGGTAGACTGTGTGTGTGTGTGTGTGTAGTTTATGAAGCCGAAGCAGCCAGTGGAATCTCAGCCTATGTCGATGCAGACTCCAACAAGTCCCTAGATTCATCGGACGCTAATCAATGTGTGTGTGTGTGTGTGTGTGTGTGTGTGTGTGTAGTATTCAAAGCAGGACTAATGAGAATCTTCTCTTGTTTTTGGTGGGTTTTAGACCTCTGGAATTTGCTTGCTTCATGCAGGTCATAGTAGTCTTTGTGCTTTACATCTGGTGTGTGACAACTGATCCAGTGGATGTTCGAGTACGAAGTTCCAAGAATCATGGTTTATCATTGCCATCCTTCAAGAACAAGGAAGACTCCTCAGTGGTGCCTTGTAGGCTTCAGGCTGGGGGGCATTCAGATACCTCGTTTAGCCTTCCAGCAATTGACTGCTGTCGGGGTCATTTATGCATGCAAAAATCAAGCACAGAAATTTCTGTATCAGAAGATGGCATGCTTTACTGCAGCTTGTGTAAAGTTGAGGTGAAGACCTGCTTGCAATTTTCTTCTTCTGCTTTCCAAACTGTTATAACTTTCAATCTTTTGACAGATCTTTAAGTACAGCAAACACTGTCGGGTTTGTGACAAGTGTGTGGATGGATTTGATCACCATTGCCGAGTTAGTCTCCAATTCCCCTTGAACTATATTTATTTTGTTAGAATAAAGCCAGATTTAGTTGATGCTGTGGGCTTTGTGTTTTCTGATGTTTTCTCGTAAGTTGCTTACATTAAAACTTGCTGTGGGGAATGACACTCTTAGCATCTGTTTTCTGTTTTGGCAGTGGTTGAACAACTGTGTTGGTAAGAGGAATTACAAGGGTTTCATCATCCTTATAGTGTCAGGAGTTTTCATGGTAATGAGATTCCATCTTGCTATCTTTATTTTCTGTTTTTGAACAGTTCAGCAAAATATTATAGTGACACAATCTTCGGGGCTGTTAACCTTAAGGTACCTATTTGTAGAAGCACTGGGTTTGCTCCATCGCATGCATGTTCTATATGGTGGGGAAGAATAAACCATTCATTAAATTCATCTACAGAGGAATGCATGCTAGACTGGTTGTAATCAAAATTGGGAATACAGCCAGGACCGCCTTGCAAGCACATCACTTGTCTGGGCTATTGGGGACTGTGTCATTCTTTGGGAGTTTATCCTACTCCTGCATACTATTGATGCATACCAAAAGGCATCTTGCTGAATTCACAGCTTCTCTGGTCATCCAGATGCCTTGGCCATTGTTGCCCCTTTGCAACCTTGTCTTTGAATGCCCATAAATGATCTTTGATGTGCCTTTATATGGGAAATTTACGGCCATCCATTTTCAGGTTCTAAAACATCATCAAACAGGTCTCCAAATATGTTCATATTGTGCCCAATAAATTTCCCAACAATTGGTGCATATCTTGGGCCTGCAGGATTGGCAAAACTGCCCTAATCAGTCCATACTCTTCCTCAAATCTTGCCCTTGAGGTGGCTGCAAGTAAGAAGATGTCCACATAGAAGCATGTCCATGTGGCACTCACATGGGTGATGCGTTTGACAAAGGCTCAACTGTGGGACCCTCGCCATTTGTGTGGATCATTGAGAGCTCCTTATCACTGAGCTTTAGGCCCACGTGCAGGACCCACTTTAAAAAAAGGTGTGAGTGGAAATGGTTCTTGTTGTGTTTCTAGATTCAAAAGTTTATAGAAGGCCTACTCTATTTCTGCTTTTTGCATAGGGATGCTATGCATGATGGAATTAATGCTGTTAAGTTATTGAATAGGCTCTTAGGCTCTCCCTTTGTAGGTTGAAGAAATAATAGAACAGTTTATGTGATTATCTTCATCATTTTATTTAAAAGGGGCAGACTTGTCAATGGTAATCATCGTGGGGCAACCACAGGAATGTCATCACTTCAGTATGTGCTGATTGTTTGTGTGATTGCTAAGTGACTAAACAATATGTGATCTATTTGCTATGCAACTCTTATTCCTCTTATTGATGAGGCTTTTTCTTGACAAGGCAGTTCATCCTGCAGTGGTCGTTTGGACTATGGATCTTAGTGCACCGCTTCTTGAACGGAAGGCACTTTGAGAGCATCATTGCTTTGAAATTGGGTAGAAGCTTTTCATCCATGGTGTACCTTTTTGTGGTGGTAAGCAGAGATTAAGACCACAACCATCCCTTATATGTGTGCAGTTTCTGGTGTCTAAATCATTAGTAAATTGTGCAGGTTTTGTGCAGTATGCTGGCAATGGCTGCCACTTACCTTCTAGGTCAACTCACCTGCTTTCATGCCCTTCTCATGAAAAAGGTCTGAGCTCATGCACCCTGCAATGTTGATGTGGTGTGGTATGGTCTTTCTTTTTATGGGCATTAAGAAAGCCTTTGTCAATTATTTGAACTTGTAGGGAATTACTACGTATGACTACATAATCGCAATAAGAGAGCAAGCCACAAAGGCAGAGAGTGAACTTCCACCAAATTCTCTTGCATCACCAGCAAGCTTTCTTCCCACAGCCAGTGGTGGGGCTATCTCTGCAAGAGTTCAGCAAGAGCAAGCTGGGCAGACATCTCCAAGTCTTTTGTTTGACCATGAGGTTGTAATCTCTCTCTCTCTCTCTCTCTCTCTCTCTCTCTCTCTCTCTCGGCTCCCAGGCACACAGTGCCATGCACTTATACCACAGGCATTGGCAGCAGTTTTTTTTATTTCAATTTCTTTTCTTTCCATGGCAGTTTTGTATCACCTTTTGGGTCTTTCGTAGATGTTAATACTCTCTCTCTCTCTCTCTCTCTCTCTCTCTCTCTCCCTCTCTCTGCACCCAGACCCAGACTTGGACATTGCACCTGCACCGGAACATGGCACTTGCACCTGCACAACCATCCCTGCACACACATGGGCACTTGAATGTAGTAGTTTTTCAATGATACTTGAATGGTTTCTACTGATGATTCCTACAGAAATTTATACTGAAATACAACTTTACGTGTGTAGCAAGCGACTTGTGAGCCAGAAAGCTCTGTCTTGAAGCAGGCCATGGATCAAGGTGGTTCATGGAAGGCTTTTGCTGACAGATTTTCCAAGGGGAAGGTGTCAGTGAAAATAAATCCCTGGACTTTGGCTTCTTTGAACAAACAAGACATTGTACAGGCTGCTACCATAGCCAGGAACAGGTCTTCTGCTGTACAACCAGTGGCTCATCTCTCAAAGAGTCCTGTAATGGCAGAGGTGGACAGCAGCTTTGATAGTAATCGAAGTTTTAGTGCAGATTTCAGTGCATCACTAGGAATTAGAAGTGCCAGCAGAAAATATATTGAGACCAACTCGAAACTCTTAGAGCAGTCCATCCTGAGTACATGGCAAAATGGCAAACTTCCTCTGGATTCCTTTGAGCAGCTTGATAGCAGTGAAAATGACTCTGGGAACTTAAGTCACCAAGCAGAAAGAGATAAGATGCTAAATCCTTTACAAAGGGAGGCCAGGAATGTGTTCAAGTCAAGCCATTCATTTTGTGCTCCCGGAGTCCCCTTGCCGGTAGACAGGGCAGCTTCTTCTTCAGAAGGTTTAGATTCGAAGGGTACTGAGCATAGCTGAAGTGGGAAAATGGGCATATAAATGTCCTGCCTCAAGAAAATTAAGCTCCCTTTTTAAGCTTCAACTCGTTTTGCTTCCCTTCAAAACATGGCTCCTCCTCAGCTGCTCATTTTTGTTTCTCTAGCCATCTCATCCCTATCCTTGGACCCCCTTAAGGTTGTGATGACACTCTTGCCTTGTATTAGTCCTATTCCTTTTCCATGCAGCTATTTGTTTACCGCACACATTGCTCTGTCCTCTTTTCTATTGCCAGGATTTTTTTTTCAAGGCTGTTTTTCACGTGTGCTGCTCAACTTTTGGGACGTGAACGAAGTTTTTGTGGTGCTCAAAAGCCATAGCACTGTTTCAAGTGAGAACAGTGGCAATTTGTGCCTGTTAAGGTGGATGACTAGTGCCGATGCCGATGCCCCAACCTCACATGCGGGATTTTGCAGCTCTGTGGAGAAAGGATCTTGGGCCTTGCTCCCTCCCCAATTGTTGTTATTCATTCTGCCGTGTTGGTGCACTGGGCACAAGTGCAGTCTCGTTTAAAATCCTTTGCAGACTTATGCCTCGTCAGGCTCCATTGAGGTCTCACCTCCTTGGCCCCTACAGTTTAATACATGCAGCAGCCAAATGAACCTACATGTCCTTTGATCAAGAGAGAACTCTTCTTTATTCAATGCATAGTTTTGGTAACTCCTCAGCCCTGCCTGCAGGAGATGTTCTCAAGCAGAGGGCCAAAAAAATATGTTATAATGAGAGAATTTGCAGACAATGTAACGTGGTATAAGGTTGAATTTCGATTGGATATGAAATTCTTGATATCAACAGAGGATTCGAATCGTCTTTGGTGTTTGCATGCGAAGATGCTCAAATTTAACAAATGGAGTTGACTAAAGGTTTCACTCAAAAATAACTTGGTGGACCATTGTTTGTTGTTTGTTTATCAAGAAAATTAACATGTTCTTAGTTTTGTTGAAAGGCGAGAATCTTTGTTTTTGAGTAAATCAAGTTTTGAAGTCGCAAGCTTTGCTTTTGTACCAGTTTATACATTTAGCAAAATGAATCTCAACTCACAACTTGTGTGGAGTAAGGTAAGGTTCGCTTTTGAACTTGATCATTATTGACTTAAGACTGGAGAGAATTAACCATGCAAAAGTTCTTGAGTTGTGAGGTCCATGCTCTCCTGATGTTTGCATAAGGGCAAAAACTGAAAACTTCTCCGACTATCAAGAAGTTTTTGTTATGCTAGACATCTCACAACACTAGGTGTTTTCTGAGTTTTTTGGCACTAGCACTAAAGCTCCGATCGTGATTCTCCACAAAAAGCACCTTTGCTCCAAGGGAATTCGATTTGCTACAAGTCTTTAAACCTCTTGGTTCATACACCTTGTTGCACCAATTGAGATCTTTTTGTGGTCCTAGAAGTTCATCATAAGTCCTTATTGTAACAAGTTGCACCACAGAACAATTATTACAGTATATCCGGTCTTGCCACCATAGTTCTCCATAAAAAGTGTGTAAAGGGAGCTTTTTTGTTTCTATGGAGTTCCCAACGATGTATATCTTTGTCAAATTTGGGTGCCTAATGTAAACCTCTTCCTTGCGGTTCTCATTGAAAGGAAGAAGTTCGCACATGTTTGCATCATTAGATGCCCCTCCTATGTTACCAAAGCAAGTATGGTGTGAAATGTAGCTATTGTAACAAGTTGTAAAAAGTTGCATCATCATAAGTCCTTATTGTAACAAGTTGCACCACAGAACAATTATTACAGTATATCCGGTCTTGCCACCATAGTTTTCCGTAAAAAGTGTGTAAAGGGAGCTTTTTTGTTTCTATGGAGTTCCCAACGATGTATATCTTTGTCAAATTTGGGTGCCTAATGTAAACCTCTTCCTTGCGGTTCTCATTGAAAGGAAGAAGTTCGCACATGTTTGCATCATTAGATGCCCCTCCTATGTTACCAAAGCAAGTATGGTGTGAAATGTACATAGCTAATTTTGTTATGGGAGTAAAAGTCTTATGGAAGTTGCATCCTTTGACCTGTACAAATCCATTCGCCACTAGTGGAGCCTTTTACTTCTCCAAAGGGATTCATAAAGTGGTATTTGGCTTTGCAGACCCCTTGATGTCGATGACCTTGTGTTGTTCTTAATGATAAAGTCTTACTCAACTGTATGTGTATCATCCAGTTTGAATCCTCCTAAAATTTGGTGAGTCATCAAATGTTGTACCTTAATCATC
>NC_141064.1:45425874-45433374 GCF_041138505.1 Cibotium barometz
AGCTCAGGAATCGCATTCAAGACTGCATTTCCGAGGCTTATGGCTTGAGTTGCAGAAGCAACACAAGAAGGACATTGATAGGCTTGAAGAAGTGGTGAACAACTTGAAAACTCAGAATCAGGAGCTCCAGCAGAACAACTTTTTGCTTAAGCAGGCCTTTGATAATGAACGGGACAAGGTGAATGCAGCCAAACAGGATGCACGAAACAAGCAACGACATCTTGCAAGCCTGAAGAAGCTTCCAGTAGGCTTTCGACAACGGAAAAGAAAGCGTCAGTCCCTAGAAACCTTGGCAATCCTAAGTGGAGCAAGAAAACGACGTGTACGAGCAACAAGGTAACTTCTATTCTTGCCATTGTTTTGCAGGCCTTTCTGTTTTGTGAAACATATTGATGTTATTTTGTATTTATGTTCCATGTAGAGATATTGCTGGGGATATGATGGGATATGAAGGTGGTGCTGAGGAATGTAGAGCAGGCATATTGAAACATGTTGTTAAGTTATCAGACATATATAAGCTGCTAGAAGATCCCACATGCAAAATATCTAAGCAAATCCGAAACAGAATTTCTGGAGAGCTGCAAAATATGGTAAGCCCCATACAGATTATGGATGCATGTGATAGTGCTGGTGTCAGTAGGAAGGGATATGAAGCCATCTACAGGGTGTTTACACTAGGTCATCGTGCTAAAGGTTTTCTTCGACCCATGCTACCAACTCCATACAGTGTAACCATGGCAAGAAAAAGTGCAAACTCAGAAATTGCGACCATGTTAGGTGGCTACCGTCATGTGGAGGATGCTCTGCCTGTATGTACTACAAAGGTATTTGAATACAACAAGTACAACAATGTCTTTATTGATTTAAGGACCCTTCAAAGAGCTATGATTTCTTATTATGGTCTAAGCATTGAGGAGTGCCAAGGTCAGGCTGTGTTTGTGTTAAAGCTTGATGAGTGTCAAATTGTAAAAGGACGAAAATTAGAAAGAGTCAGCCTAACACTTATGAACAGGGCTATGAAAGGAAATCTGGAACAGGATGATAATCTTCTTGACTGTAGTGCACAAGCCTCAAATTCCAACAAGGGAAGTCAATCTCAGGGAAAAGATTACTATGGAGTGCAATCAGAAAAGAATATATGGTGGTTGGCAGCATTTGAGCTTCCACAGGAGACAAATGATACATTGCGATGGTACCTTACCCGAACAGGCATCCCAAATGTCATATCATTGCAATCAAAAGGAGAAACTTTGCATGTGGAAGATGCAGGAACATTTACAGTTGAGTGGCACATGGCAGGTGATTTAAAGACATTGAAGTGTATGCTGGGATGCAAGCTAGGAGCAAATACTTTTTTTCCATGTATTTATTGCTGCCATTCAAAATCAGAGTATATTGATCGCGGCAAAGCTTCAGGCAAGGTTGCAGCCACCAAGACTACCAAATCTCATGCAAAGGGCAAGAAAAATGTACAACCAACTTCAATGAGTGCAACGCAAAACAAAGATCCAAAGAAACCTATGCAATGGGTTAATGGCATCATGAATTGTAATACCAATTGTCCGCCTAATCGTGATCAAGAAGATATCTCATGGAGCCCTATATTAGAGATTCCACTTTCCCGTGTTCATATTTGCACGCTTCATGCTAGGTTACGCATAATGGACAAATTACTGAAGTTACATATCAATTATGCATGGAATATGGAGCCTGAACATCTTCGCAAACGAATGCATCAGTAAGCTGGAAGATGTCCTTTCAAGTGTGGGGCTTCATGGTGGTGCTGTAAAGCTGACTAAGGATACTAAAAAGTCAGGACCGGGTCAGGATAATCCAAACAAAATATGCATGGGTGGGTCCAAAGCAAGACACCTTCTCTCAAATTACGAGGGGTACAATAGTCACACAAAATATGAATTATGGAAGGCCATTTGTGAATGCACCACTTATCGTGGGAATAATGCAGAGCTTGGTCTCAAGCGGGCAAGGCTGTGGGAGTCACTTGACAAAATGATTCAATTGCTAGAAAAGGCTCCACTTGTTGCCGAGGAGATTGCAAACTTGAAGACTGCAATACATACATTTACTCAGCAAATGGTTGATGCATGGGGAGAAACACATATCACCCACTATATGGTATTTACCTTTCTATCTATTTACTGATATTAATCGCCAAATAGTAAAATTCTGATATGATCTTTTTTGCAGCACATTATATTTGCCCACGCACAGTTTTTTCTCGACGAATATGGTCCAATGGCAATTTGGAGCACCCAAGGAATGGAGCGCTCTCATTATCAAGCTAAGGCAGCATACTTTAAGAACACGCGACATGGTGGAGGTGGTAAGGAAAAAAGTAATGCCTTGCATGAGATGTTTAATTGGTTTTATCGCAGTTTGGGAGGTCGACGCCGACAGAAACCAAAAGGGCAGGTGTCATTACTACGAAGGGTTGTAAAAAATGTCAATCTGCAACGAGCAATTGCATGGCGAGCATCAAGTGCCGTGCATGGGATGCGTGAGTGGTTCGCTGCGCGGAGGCGTATGGGTCGAAAATGGGTTCCATATTAGAAAATTGTAACCTTTTTTAAGTTAGAGCTTTTTTTATTAATGTCGAGATTTTTTTTATTAATAAGTTATTTTTCAAAAACTATATAAACCTGTGAAAGTGAGTTTTAAAATTACATTTTCACGTTCATTCAGTCGTGTAAGTCAATGGATGGCTAGAACTAAGCACACTGCGCGCAAAACTGAGAACCCAAACGTACCGTCTAGTGCACACAACTTAATACACGCAGTAGCCGCGGCACAGGCATTTCAACAAGTGCAAAAACGTATCAAAAAGAAGCATACAAGCATGGACAGAGAGGTAGAGACCAGACAGGAAGATGTACAGCCGGATGTGTTCTCAGGACTGGACAATATTGAGGATGTCTCCAAGCAGCCTGGAGACACCGGCTCATTTAGAGCCACGCGTACACCATTCCCCCGACCTCTCTCAGAGGCTGAGCAGCAGGAGCGTGTGCTGGAAGAGCAACAACGCCAGATTGATGAGGAGGAGCATAGAAGAAGAGAGCAACAGCAAGCCCTATTCCCTCAGCAGCTACAAGAGGAGCTAAGGGTCGCATTTGAGGAAGACCAGGAAGCACTTCTGTGTATTGAGCAAGAGCAGTTTCAACAGGCTGTTGACTTCTATGAAGCAGAGGAAATAAGCCATCGTGAAGAGCAGGATAGGCTCTTAGCACAAACACTACATGAGGAACTTGAGAGGCGTCAGCCCCCGTCTCCACCTAAAAAACAAAGAATAAAGATTCGTGTCAAGAGAAAGAAGGAACGTGCAAACAGGCAGCAAGAGGTGGAGATGGAAGATGAGGATCGACGACAAGTAGAGGAGCAAAGGGAGAGGGAAAGACTGGAGCAGGAGGAGCAAAGGGAGAGGGAAAGACTGGAGCAGGAGGTGCAAAGGGAGAGGGAAAGACGGGAACAAAGAATTCAAGAAGCACGCAGATTAAAACAAGAACAAGAAAAGAAGAAGGCAGAAGCAAGTAAGAGAAGACTAAATCTAGATCCAGCCGAGCAAGAAAGGCGAAAAAAATTTAGAAATGATAGACAACCATGGGAAGAGAGGTCGCATCCACCACCACCCCCCGTAGCCAACAAGAAGAGAAGATGGAAACCAGGGACCGTGGCTCTGCGAGAAATCAGAAAGTACCAAAAGAGCACAGACCCCATCATGGCGAAGGCCCCCTTTGCAAGAGTTGTAAAAGAAGTCATCGACAAGTACAGTGACAGGGTCACTCGGGTACAGAGTACGGCACTGGAGGCCCTCCAAGAGGCGTCAGAAACAATTTTGGTCTCTCTGTTTCAAGATTCGGTGCTGTGCCATGCTCACGCCAAAAGGGTGACCCTAAAGCCTGTTGACATGGCACTTGCACTACGTTTACGTCAGGATAAAGCGCTCCATAAGGAAGGCTTTATAGGATAGGATTAATCTTTTAGGCGGCGGCCTTTGTGCCTTTTGTAATCTCGACATTGTAATACATTTTTTTGAATCTATAAGATATTGTCAATGACTCGTTAACCAACGTATTCATTTGTTTCAACTGTTATAAAAGCAGACATTTCATTTCTTGTACTGTTGTTTGAATGAGAGAAACTGTTGATCATGTATTAAGAGCCTTAGTTAAACAGGAACAAAATTTATATTACTGATAAGGTGATTGTGAAACATTATCTTGTTATACGTGGCATTTTTGTTGGCACTGAACAGAGGATCCTTACATAGTGCAGAAACAAAATTATATTGAATTTATTTTCGGTCCGAAAAAAAGGCTTAAAGCTCAATAAGGCCTTAGAAAAGCTCAGGGACAAAAAAAAAGTTATTTGGTGCTCAAAATCACTTGGTGAAGTCTGGCATTAGATAGAACATTTTTTATAAAAGCAACAATTTTCTTTTTTTTTATGGTTCTAGGCAGAGTAATCATCAAAATAAAGTGCACACAATGCATTTTTTTGTGAAAAAATGATCAAAAAAAGGGCTGTGCGCTACGGCGCGAATTTAAGCCTGCCCTGCATTTTGAAAGGCTGAAATTCGCGCCGTAGCGCACAGCCATTTTTTTTTAATTTTTTGACTCTATCCAAGAGTATGTGCACTTTTTTGATGAAAAATATGCTTACAAATATCAAAAAACATAAAAAATTTTGATTTTTTAAAAATTGTTCAGATTTTGTACTGCCAGATTTCGGCTGGATGTTAAGTGACATTCAAAGAACAAATATTTGATCATTATCAATGAAATTTCTTACACATTCACATGCCTGCCAAAAGTTTAGAGGGCACAGTGCTGACACATCAAATAAACAAGAGAAATGGTTCAGACTTCTTAGAAACATTACAATTAAAAAAGTATACATTTTGTATTGATTTCGTAGAAAGAAAATTACAAGTTCCTGAGAAGATTTCTGAGAGCTTCTTTAGCTTCGTCACTCTGTGTGGTTTTCTCACCTAGGCTATTAGCTATAATAATAGGATTGGTTACACCTTTGGAGATTGAAGTGGCACAGTGGCTTAGCACGTGGCCAGTGTAGTTGCCTGCAAATGTGTACATGGCTGCCTCCCTGCTAATAAGTATACATTTGTTTGCATTATTTGCTAGCCCATCTTCGGTGAGAACCCCACTTAGAGCTTTACACTTGATGAGCTCTGCTTGTGCCTCCTCAGAGTACTCTAAATGGATTACTCGAATAAATGATGGAGAGAGGCTAGGAAGGTAATGAATCAGGGAGGTGTCTCGTCCATCGGATTGCACACGAACTCCACCTCCACGTGCAGCAAACTTGTCAAAAATATAAGCTTTCTACAAGAGAAAAAAATCAGGTGTTAGTAATAACTCACTTATAAATATGAAGGCACAACTTTGATTTAAACCCACCTCAATGTCATCATCACATTGGCTAATGCGTGGGTTGCATATGTCTATACTGCTTCCACGCTGCTCAACTGATGTATCTACATGCAAGCGCTTATGTGGTTGAAATGCTTCTTGAGGGACACTTTCATACTCTGCTGCTACATTTTCTATAGCAACAAGAGCATTGGAAACAGTTGCCTCAATTGTACGTTCTGTATCATAACCTTGGAATGCTAGCGCTTTGGTAAGATCATGGTCATCAAAATCAATCTGTACACCTGCAGGCTGTTGCTCAAGTGTGTCTTCTTTGCAGAAACCAGACCCAATTGCTAATATGCTTAAGGCCTCATCCTCCCTTAACCCCAAGGATTTACAAATGTCATCAAGGAAAAGAAATTCCTTGTTATCCATGATGATGGGATTCAAAGTGGTTACATCCAACTCAGGGATCTCTTCCACAATTTCATCCCCTTCGAGGTCACGATGAGGCTCTTCATCCTCAGTTGACCCTTGTTGGAGAAGCACCAAGGCCATGGACGCTTCAGCTTCTTCTGAGAAAACCTCTTCCACCTCGCCTTTGGATTCCTTCACAAGAGCTACTTCCTTTTTCACTGCCTTTCCCTTCTTTTTTTCTGTATCCCTGGCTTCTTGCAAAAACAGTGCTAACGTCATATCCCATGAAAGGAAGGTGGTGCCTACATTACCAACCTGCAATTCATAAACGGTGTCATCATCTTCGACCCTATAATTGCTAGATGTAAGCCCTTTCAAAAATCGGTTGAGCCTGAATCGGAACGACTTGTCACCATGGTACAGATGCCTGATTAAGTCCACTGGAACCCATTTAGTGGTGGATTCAGGCAATTGCACGACATATTGTGCCACTACATCATTCATGTACTGGACCTGCTCTTGAAAAGCCTCTGCATGAAGGTCTATAGTTTTTTGCATATCGATCACCCCCTCAAAAATGGCGATGTTCTCACCTGCACCTGCTGAGAGCCCAATTTTCTCAAGTTTTGCGCGTAGCGAGTTAGAGCTTGAAGCCATGGCGGGATATTGAAGGGAAATAGAAACTGCAAGATCTTAAGAATGAAATGAGCTTTATAGAGCAAAACCTATTCTTATAAAGCATTCCACTATAAAGTTTAATAAATTTATAGAACATACTTAAAAATTTTAAATTTAACAAAATTAAAATCCAAGTTGCAGTGAAATACAGAGGACATTGGGACTATGGTGCAATCAATAATTTTGTATTCAGAAGTACACCGCTACAAATTATCGCCCAAAATCACTCAAAATGTTACCTAAGTCTGCAACTTAACAGTCTTTCAAGCTAAGGACCCTAGGGGGCTCCAATGACACACAGAGTGTATGTTTCTCTGACCTTTGACGCATGGGTCGATTAGAAACAACAAACTTGAATTGGTTCCTTACATTAAAGGACATGACAATACGATCTCTCAACTGAGCAAAATTCCAATCATCATTAACTACCACTGTATGCTCCTCTCCTGGGTGAACTTCAATATGAAGTTCTACCTCCTCCCTAGCATAGAGATCAGAGTCCAAAGCCTCCCATTCACCATGCGAGCATTTCCACCTTCTAATAGGGTACACCATAGTTAGATTTTGCTTGCCTATCTGATACCTGCATCTTACCATTGACATTACTGCTGAGCACTTTATTACATCGCCCTTATGTTCTGCCACCTTGGTGGTCCAGTCGCCTTTTAGAAATGTATCTAGAGCTTCAAAGGCCCCATCTTTGCTTATCCACATTGTTGGGGTGCGATGGAACTTGCCTGCTTTGAAAATAGCAATAAACACATGTAAAGGCATGAAAAGAGATACACTTATCCTGTGGGATCCATATGCAGCCTTTAGGCTTGACTGAATGTCATGGAAAATCCTGCGCTGAAAGCTCTCCATTGTAGTGGGGTCTGGAATGGGCCATTCCGGGCTATTTAGTGCAGGAGGAGAAATTGGCTCAAGTGCTCCAAACCTTCCCCTCTGTGGCACAACATATGTTGCAGCAATGAAAAATACTCCTCTATTTGCAAGTTCGGAACTTGTTTCCCCAGCA
>NC_141064.1:45440874-45500874 GCF_041138505.1 Cibotium barometz
CTGAGTGATCCAAGGATGCTATCTTCTTCTATGGCAGATGTTGAGAGAGTACTTGCACCATTGAATGGAGTTAATGAAGAAGCCAATATATTTGATGAGAGAGATGAGGTAGAATGTCTAAGAGTAGTAGTAGATGGTGAGAGAGTAATGATAGAGGCTGAAAGTGTATTGGTAGATGGTTAGAGAGTAGTGGCAGAGGATGAGAGTGTATTAGAATTTGCAACTGAGGGTGATACAACTACAATGTCCTTATTTTCTGTCCGTGAAGAGAGAGAAGTATCATTTGCTACTACAATAAGAAGACACAATCTTAGCTCTCGAATTGCCTCGGGTGAATATCAAAGGATATTCAACAAGAGTGGTAGAAGTTTCCACCATGAGATTGCTAGGAATAAGACTCTTTTGAAAGAAATAACAAGGGAAATGGCAAGTGGAGTTTATTTAGGGATGTCATTGGTTGAAAGCTGGAGACTTACAAGAAGGTACCATTGCTTCATTGCTAGAAATAGGACTCTTATAATGCGGCTAGAAGAATAAATGAGGGTAATGCAATTACAATGTCTTCCTTTTCTACCCATGAAGAGAGAGAAGTGCCATTTGCTAATACAATAAGAAGGGAGAGTATTAGAGAAATTACCTCTTATGTATTTGATAAAAGAAAGGGAGGGATTTTATCTATCCTCCATGCATGAACTCCTGCCCGTACAAGGTATATATGCAGCTACTTGGCCTTTGGTATATTCGTGCACTTTAAGCCACTCATTAGGAGGGATGACACATGAGTGTGGGTTTTGTGGAGCACAATTATGGGCAAGTGAAAAGAAGATGAGTTGTGGACAAGTTCTTGCAAGTATTGTTGTAAACATGGGCGTGTGTCTCTTCCTTCACTTGCTGAACCACCTGAGCCATTAAGGTCTCTTTTGATTGGTAGTGACACTACAAGTAAAATTTTTTGAGTAAACATTAGGGCTTATAATAGTGTGTTGGCTTTTGCATCATTGGGTGCACGAATAGATGCCTCTCTCTTTCGCCAACAATAGTACTGTCTATACTTTCAAGGTGCATGGGAGTGTTTATCATCAGATTAGGTCCTGGTCCCCAATGATATGTACAATCCTAAGCCACGGTTTGCGCAATTGTATGTGTTTGATATTGAGCACAAATTACAAAATTGACTAGGTGTCATAAATGCATTGGAATCCACGACCGTGGAAGCACTTCAACCCATGATGCACACTTCTAATCCATTTGCACAAGCTTTTAAGTATGCGGGAAGAATGTTGAGTGATAATCTGAGTTTGGAATTGAAAATGACTATATGTGAGATGAAATCCACATTTAGGCTATACTCGATGCCAACAGCTTCCGAGATTGTTGGAATCATGATTGACGATCATAATGTTGGTCGTTTGTGATATTTTATTGCATACTTGAGAAGGAACATGCAAACACATGCTACATGCCTCTTTTGTACGCTATGTTATTTCCACGAGGGGAGGAGAGATGGCACTTGAAAATCCCTTATGCTGATGCACAAGTGAGTGCATTGAGAAATGGTCATTGTGTGACTCAACGATAATACTATGCTTATCGATTGCAAATTCGTCCAGATACAAATGCATGCTTGCTACGTGGTGGAAGGTTGTTGCAACAACAGTTTATGGTTGATGCCTATTGCAGTGTTGAAGAGTCACGATTATCTTGGCTATGCCATAATCAAAAAAGTTTGCATTCATAGGTTTATAGTGGTTTAACAGACATGCTTCATGTAGAAGGAATTAGAAGTGATATTGCAGGAAGGATAGTGGGAAGCAGAATAGTGTTACCTTCCAGTTTTACTCATGACAAATGTATCAACTTTATCAGGATGCCATGGCAATTGTTCATTCAAAGGGCAAGCTCGATTTATTCATTACTTTCACATGTAACTCAAAGTGGCCAGAGATATTAGATGCTTTACTCCCGGGGCAAAGTGCATGTGATCGGCCTAATTTGACTACTAGAGTATTTCACCAAAAACATTCAGATATGATGAAAAATATCGTGAAGAAGGAGCTCTTTGTAAGGTGATTGAATATGTGAGTGCCATTGAGTTCCAAAAAAGAGGATTGCCTCATTCACACATGTTATTGATCTTGGGTAGTGCCCATAAACCTAAGACTGTCCAAGACTATGACAGATTAGTTTGTGCCGAATTTCATGACAAGCAAATGCTTCCTACTCTGCATGATGTTGTGTTGCATTGTAATATCCATGGTCCCTGTGGGCTATTCAATCCAAGTGTAGTTTGTATGGATAAAGGGAAATGCACAAGGGACTATCCACGAGCTTTTGCACAAGAGACTACTGTGGATGAGAGTGGTTACCCCGTGTATATGCGTCGAAATGATGGAAGAACCGTGGCACTGAAAATGTGTAATGTTGATAATAGATGGGTTGTGCCATATAACCCTTATCTTTCAGTCACATATAATGCTCATGTAAATGTGGAAATATGCTCAACAATAGCAGCAGTGAAATATCTTTACAAGTACATATACAAGGGGCATGACATAGCAACCAATAAGATTTAGCACTGTACAAGGTGGTGATGTTAATGCTGCTTGCATAGTCGATGAGATTGAGAGGTATTTGGATGTACGTTATGTATTTGCATCAGAGGCATGTTGGAGACTATTTGAGTATGATTTACATAATGAGAGGCTTGATGTGCAATGGTTGTAGGTACACTTAGATGGGGGTCATAATGTTATCTTCAGAGATGATGATAATATTGCAGATGTTTTTCAGAGGGAAAATGTAGGCAAGACTACTTTGACTGAATGGTTTAGTGATTTCCCTCAACAATGGGTTTGGAACTCCAGGTTGAAGAAATGGACCAAAAGAAAGATTGGAAACACTATAGGGCTCATGTACTTTGTAGCTCCTTCAGTAGGTGAGGCATACTATGTTCACCTACTTCTTACAATATGTAAAGGATCTAAGTCATTTGAAGATTTGCGTTTGCTCAATAGTCACATCTATCCTTCCTTCAAGGCAACTTGCATTGCCAGAGGGATACTAGAAGATGATTCTGAATGGGTTGCATGTATGGAGGATTGCATGCATGCATGAAGCATCATCTATGCAAAATGCCTTGCAATTGAGATGTCTTTTTTGGTATTATATTGCTATTATGTGAGCCTTCCTGCATGCATGCATGTATGGAGGATTGCATGCATGCAGGAAGCATCATCCATGCGAAATGCCTTGCAATTGAGATGCCTTTTTTGGTATTATATTGCTATTTTGTGAGCCTTCCTGTCCAGGAATATTGTGGGAGAGATTTAGAGAAGAAATGATAGAAGATTTTCTATACCAGTTATCGAGAAGCAGGGGTTAGTTCACTGTGGTATTGAGCCGACACTCAAGTGCTACTGCATTTAGAAGAAATTCTTTGTGCTAAGAGACGAACATTGGCAAATTTTAAAGGAATTCCTGAACTAAACAGAATTGATTTGGAAGTCTTGGGTGAAAACAGATTGCTTTTGGAAGAGAGATCTTTTGATATTTCGCGAACAATCTAACTTGTCAAGTGCTATGGAGTCAACATTAACAGATAACCAACATGTTGCTTTTGATGCTGTAATGCATGCAATTGCGAGAGATGTAGGTGAAACTTTTTTCCTAGATGGTCCAGGAGGATCGGGCAAGACCTATTTGTATAATTGCTTGCGTGATTACGTGGACAAGGGCATGTTGCTCTGGCCACAGCATCGTCAGGTATTGCTTCTCTAGTCTTGGCGAATGGATGTACTACACATTCTAGATTCAAGATACCTCTGGAGCTAAACAATTCTTCAACTTGCAAAGTCCCTATATATGGACAACTTGTAGAGGTTTTGAGAGTTTGTAAGCTCATTATTTGGGATGAGGATCCAATGATTCATTGTTATGATTTTGAAGCATTGTTATGCTTTTAAAGCATTGGATAGGAGCTTACAAGATGTATTATTCTCAGATAAGCCATTTGGTGGAAAGGTTGTATTAATGGGGGCATATTTTAGACAAATCTTGCCTATTATTATGAAGGGAAGACATGATGATATTGTTAATGCAGCATTGTGTCGTTCCTTTCTATGGAACTCTATCAAAGTTCTAAAGTTAACTGGAAATATGCGTACTCAATCAAGCAATACTAATGGATGCAATGAGTTTAAACAGTGGGTCATGAATATTGGGAATGGAGTGGATTGTCGCGATGATAATCCGATGGTGGCACTACCAAAGTAATATGGTCTTACAAAGATCGACCTTAAAGACTTGGTACATTGGGTATACTTTGAATTGGCTATCACTACGACATATGCTTCATACTTTAGTGAGCGTGCTATTCTTGCTCTGATAAACAGTCAAGTGGATATTGTGAATAAGACAGCTTTGGATGTAATGCCTGGTGAGTCTAAGCAATATTTCAGTGTAGATTTAATTCTTGAAAATGATGAAAATTCATTCCTATATTCCATGGAATTTTTTAATGCAATCAACCTTCGGGGCGGATATCCACCTCACTACTTGGTTTTAAAGTTAGAAGCTCAAAGATCCCTGCCCCCTCCATGCAACGAATTTCGGGGTGCTAGCAGCGGAAGTAGCACTTCTTGCGCGGGGCAGAACCTCTCACTCAGGGCCTCGCCCACCCCACGGATATCCGGACAAGAGACTAATCCCTCGGTTCTCGAACCCAAAAAAACTTCCCTTGCCTAGCATACATAGGCGATTTCTCCAAGATATTTTTATTCTAACATAGTCAAGAGCCTTAACTAACCAAACTAATCCGATCGATCCCGTAAGTCACATGGTCAGATCAAGGAAGAGACTTGCACTTGGATCATAGAGACCAACGCTTTTTTCCTCATCAAGAGACACAACCATTGATTCTTTTCCATAGAACGAAGACTATCTGGGATTTACTTCATCTATCGTAACATAACAGAATTGAGTCTCATTTTAGGGATCCATCAGTCCAACCTACCCTATGCAATCCCATGGGCTAGCCAACCGCCCACCAACCACTATAGTGATAGGATCCCATGGGCTAGCCAACCGCCCACCAACCACTATAGTGATAGGATCCATTTAGAAATTTGGTTATGTTTTGTCTCGGGTACCAGGGAAAAGAGTTCCTAGGCCCCCTAGCTGGCCCTTCAAGCATACTTCAAGATAGTCACACCACTTACACACCCAATAGGAAATTGCTTGTTTCACAGATTCAGCTGTCTTTAAAACAATCTTTTAATGAAACCATAGTATCACTGATCATAATCTTCCAAAATATCCATCTTGAATTCTAATTTCCAATCATTCCTTCATCGCTGTACCTATGGCATCATTGGCAACCGGAACGCTCACCACCTGTTCACTCAGGGGCCTTTTCAATAGTTCCTAGCTCATAGTACCCGGTAATATAGTCATATAAGAAAATCCAAATGGACTCTCCGTTGTTGAAGATCAACAAGATCAACCAACAGATCCATATAAAAGAGCCATGGACTCGTCCGTTAAGAACCAGCAAGGCCAATCAACCAGATCCATGCCCCGAGTTCAGAAAACAACTCTAACTCCTTGTTTCAGTTTTCTTCCCCGACGCACGCGTGGGTATCTTTGGCGACCCAGAGCCCGAGCACCGTATGGTCAGCACTCTCTAGGCTCCTTTGTAGGTCACCTAACGCTTCACTCATAGGCCGCTTCCTTGGTCCCTCATCCACCGTACGGGAAGCTCACCATTTAAATCGAATTGAAGCTGGTCAAGACCTTGGCCGACCTTACTACGCGAGATACCCTCCATTGACTCTCTGTCAGCTGTTGCAACTTTATCAGTTAGATCTCCATGTTCTCATTCACCACAAGATAGTCAAAATGCTTCCCCAACATTCTTTACATAAAACAGTCATTTAAAAACAGGTCATAAATACAGTTTCTAACGAACTCTCATCTTTCCACATTGTTCCACGTCATTTCTTGTTATTCCACATTCTTCTAAATCAATTCACTTTGCTTATTCCACATCCAGTCATATCTATTCTCATAATCCTTCATCCATTCTCATCCAATCATATCATATTACATCTCATCACATCTATCCATATCACATCACATTTATCCACATTACATCTCATCACATCCAATTACATCTATTCAGATCCTCATCACATCACATCACATCCATCCTCATCACATCTGATCCATTCACATCTACCCATATCCACATCACATCACATCACATCCATTCACATCACATCTCATCCATTCACATCTACCCCGATCCACATCACGTCATATCACATCCGTTCACATCACATCTCATCCATTCATGTCTCATCAATATTCACATCCATTCTCCTCTCATCATATCATATTCATATCACATCACATCCATTCCAGACATCATCACATCACGTTCACATCCATTCACATCTTATTGCGCCCATTCACATCTCATCACATCACATTCAAATCCATTCAAATCTCATCACATCCATTCATATCTCATCACACCCATTCACATCTCATCACATCCACTCACATCTCATCACATTCATTCATATCTCATCACACCCATTCACATCCATCACATTCATTGCATCCACATCACATCACATACATTCCATCCACATTCATTCATATCTCATCACACCCATTCATTGCATCCACATCACATCACATACATTCCATCCACATCTATCCTTATCACATCACATTCATTCCATCCATATCATGTCACATTCATTCCATCCACATTACATCATGTCCACATCTATCCACATCACATCTCATTCATTCCATCCACATTACATCACGTCCACATCTATCCACGTCACATCTCATTCATTCCAGCCACATTACATCACATCCACATCTATCCATATGTAATCACATCCACTCACATCTCATCTCATTCATCCACATCCATCCATTCATTCACATGCACATCTATCCACATCCATCCATTCATTCACATGCACATCTATCCATATCCATCCATTCATTCACATGCACATCTATCACTTCACATCTCATTCTCATCCATTTACATCACATCAAACCATTCACATATCATCACATCTCATCACATTCACATCCACATCCATTTACATCCACATCTCATTCTCATCCATCACATCTCATCACATTCACATCCACATCACATCTCATTCTCATCCATCACATCTCATCACATTCACATCCACATCCATTTACATCGCATCACATCTCATCCACATCTCGTCACATCCACTCACATCTCCTCACGTCACATTCACATCTTATCACATCACATACACATCTTATCACATTCACATCCACATCCATTCAGATATCATCACATCACATTCACATCTTATCACATCGCATTCACATCTTATCACATCGCATTCACATTTAGTACCATTTTCTACTTTTGATACTGATGCGACTTTTCTAAGTTTCTGCCAATTGCTTGGTCTAGTTAAAGGTACTTTTTCTCGATGGATATTTTCATATTCTTTCTCAAATTTCTCAAGTGAAATATATTCAATATTCTTCTTTTTTGAGTAAAAGATTCATGAGATTTACAAAAATCAATTCTACCCGTATTTTCCAGTAAAATTAATAATGCTAAAAATTTCACTTTTGATAAATACTCATAATTTGAATTATGCCAAAAATTTCTCTTTTACCATTTAATTACTTGAATCTCAATATCATGGGAATTCCTCTTTTTGTATAAAAATAAATTTACCAAAATTTACTCTTTTCTTATAATCAATTAATTATGCATAATTATAAAAAAATTATTTCTAATGAATATGATGAAAATCATTCTTTTTGCATAGGATGTCCAATCCTAGAATATGGTAGGAATTCCTCTTTTAGCATTATGCATAAAAATAAGATATGTATTATTTTCTAAAAATTTTGCCATTGCTTCGCTGCTATTACTGATAATTTTTTTTCTAAAGAACAAAAAGCTTAATGAAAATATGATAGTAGTTCCTCTTTTATGCTTAAAATCAAACTATGAATTTATATCATAATTTTAACAATAATCATAAACTTAATTATGATTATTCCACTAGATTAAGCTAATTCCATTATTTCTCTTTTTCCAAATTGATAGGATAATCTATTTCTCATTTAGAATCAATCAAAGTAGTTTTTAACTACTTATAAATAATCTAAAAGGAAAAACCATTATTTTGTTAACACAAAATCATAAAAATACCATTTTCTTAATCTCTAGCTTATCAAGCCTAGAGTTTAGCTTTGAAATAAGAGACTATCATAGAGACGCATCCTTTTTCAAAGGATTTAGCCATAAAGATGGCTATTCTTTTAGAGAGAGAGATTTACTTAAAGAAAGCATTACAAATAAGCATAAAGATTAACTTTCTCTTAATTAATCATTAAGACTTTAAGGGAAAGCTTGATTTGAATTAAAACATTCATTTAGAAAGCTTCTCAAGCTTGAGAGGAGTTTCAAGAGAAGAAGAAAGTCATTGAGATAAATTGGAAAAAACCATAAAATTTGATTTTACCTCCAAGTTTGGCTTGATTCTCTATTAGCAGTGAAGCCCCCGACCAATCAATTGGTCCACCAAGAGGAGAAGAGCAACTCCAAGAGTTGTTGTAGAGAGAGAGAGCTCCAAGCTCCCAAGAGAGAGAAAAATTTAAGGGATAATAGAAAATATGATTATTTTAATATAATATTGGCATGGTATAGCTCCAATATTTTTTTTTACAAATGACTGAGGGTCTATTTATAGGTGAGGGAGGCCACTAACCAAGTCCAACTGAGTTCTATAATTTTTCAGGTTCAGTTTTGCATAAACATATGAATAAAAGATATTTTTTATTATCAAAAGTGTGAATTTCATTATAAATGATAAACATATGCATAAAAGAAATTCTTTTATATTAAAAGAGTGATTTTCATCATAAATGATTTATATGCATAAAAGAAACTCTTTCATGATAAAAGAGCGATTTTCAACATAAATGATTTTTATGATGATAAAAGTGTGACTTTCATCCGAAATAGATTTTATGCATAAATAGATGCATATAGAATCTTTATAATAAAATAAGGGTTCTCCTTAATCCTCTATTTAATTTCCACAAAAATTGGAAAAATGAATAAGTAGATAATCTGTGAGAAGAAATGCTACCGTTTCATATTCACTAAGATGGTAATGAGAAAGTTCAATTAAACTATCGAAGTCGGAGATCGAGATAAATGATTATTTTATTCCTACGAAATTCATGTTTTAGAAATCTGTAAGTAAATATTCGTCAAATGAAATTTAAAAAAGAGAAATCGAAATAGTACCTTTCGAGAAAGATAGTTTAGGAAGAACCTTTCCCAACCCAAACTCTGATTCAGACTATTGACCAAGACCTAATTCCTTCGTCAATGACGATGTGATCAATTCAGGAAAAATGCACTCAAAACACCCACCGAATCTGAAACTAGTTAAGACTTTTGATTTTGATCTAAGGATCAAGTTAACAAAATTCGAGGAATTCTGTTTGGAGGAGAGATAAAATATCACAATTTTGGACCAGTTTGGCTCTCTTTTTTATTTGGTTTGATCTAGGAGAGAGGAGAGATAAAATATCACAATTTTTTTGAATTAAAAACCCTTCCACACATGTGAAATAGTGCCTACCTCAAGAGTCCCCCTTTCCTTACCAAGGTATAAAAAATGCATCATTATTCTAAAATATCTCATTTTTTAGTAATATCTCATAATTTTTAATTAATAAACCTTGTACTCAGTCAACTCTTCATCTTATGTCAGCATTTACTTATTTTTGGGTATTTTATTTTATTCTTTTGGAATTATCTCATCCCAACACTTGGATTAATCCAATTGGCCCATTGGAACCTTAATTGGACCATAATCTAAAATTTTTTGAAAATGTAGACCCTTAGGCTAAGGTCTCTTATACACATTTTCAATTAATTCCTAATGCACCTTGGAAAGTTCATTTTAAATTTTTGTTTTAGGGGAATCCATTTTAGACACTAGGAGGATTTTTATATCCAAAGATATCTCAATTTTGGATTATCTCTCTCTAGATATTTTCTCTCTCTAGGCCAAAACAGGGTAGAACAAGATCTTTCTATTTCAGAGAGGGAAATAATTTCAAGAACAAAAGGGGAGGTTCTTACACCTTTACACCTCAAAAGCTGGAGGGAGGAATCTTACATCCTACCCCACTTAAAAAACGCGAGATGGCCTCATCTCGCAGCTGGAGGATAAACTCTTTCACCTTAAGATCCAAGTGATTCTAGGGTTCCTTATAGTCTAGTCAACCCACGCAGAATCCTAGGATAAAGATCCCTTCTACAAGAAGAACATACAGAACTCATTATCAGAGAACAATTCATTCAAAACATATCATTCATATCCTTAACACCACGTCTACCCATATCCACATCACATCACATCCATTCACATCACATCTCATCCATTCACATCTACCCCGATCCACATCACATCACATTACATCCATTCACATCTACCCTGATCCACATCACATCACATCACATCATCTCATCCATTCACATCTACCCCAATTCACATCACATTACATCACATCTGTTCACATCACATCTCATCCATTCACGTCTCATCACATCACATCTCATCCATTCACGTCTCATCACATCATATTCACATCCATTTACATCTCATCATATCATATTCACATCACATCACATCCATTCAGATATCATCACATCACATTCACATCCATTCACATCTCATCGCATCCATTCACATCTCATCACATCCATTCACATCACATTCACATCCATTCACATCTCATCACATCCACTCACATCTCATCACATCCATTCACATCTCATCACATCCACTCACATCTCATCACATTCATTCACATCTCATCACATCTCATCACATTCATTCATATCTCATCACACCCATTCACATCCATTACATTCATTGCATCCACATCACATCACATACATTCCATCCACATCTATCCTTATCAGATCACATTCATTCCATCCATATCACATTCATTCCATCCACATTACATCACGTCCACATCTATCCACATCACATCTCATTCATTCCATCCACATTACATCACGTCCACATCTATCCACATCACATCTCATTCATTCCATCCACATTACATCACATCCACATCTATCCATATCTCATCACATCCACTCACATCTCATCTCATTCATCCACATCCATCCATTCATTCACATGCATATCTATCCACATCCATCCATTCATTCACATGCACATCTATCCACATCCATCCATTCATTCACGTTCACATCTATCCACATTCATCCATTCATTCACATGCACATCTATCACTTCACATCTCATCACATTCACATCCACATCCATTTACATCGCATCACATCTCGTCACATCCACTCACATCTCCTCACATCACATTCACATCTTATCACATCACATACACATTTTATCACATTCACATCGACATCGAGATCCATTCAGATATCATCACATCACATTCACATGTTATCACATCGCATTCACATCTTATCACATCGCATTCACATTTAGTACCGTTTTCTACTTTCGATACTGATGGGACTTTTCTAAGTTTTAAGCTAGAGATTAAGAAAATGGTATTTTTATGATTTTGTGTTAACAAAATAATGGTTATTTCTTTTAGATTATTTATAAGTAGTTAAAAACTACTTTGATTGATTCTAAATGAGAAATAGATTATCCTATCAATTTGGGAAAAGAGAAATAATGGAATTAGCTTAATCTAGTGGGATAATCATAATTAAGTTTATGATTATGATTAAACTTATGATATAAATTCATAGTTTGATTTTAAGCATAAAAGAGAAACTACTGTCATATTTTCATTAAAGCTTTTTGTTCTTTAGAAAAAAATTAAGAATTATCAGTAATAGTAGCGAAGCTATGCTAAAATTTTCAGAAAATAATACATATCTTATTTTTATGCATAATACTAAAAGAGTACTTCCTACTATATTCTAGGATTGGACATCCTATGCAAAAAGAATGATTTTCATCATATTCATGAGAAATAATTTTTTATGATTATGCATAATTAATTGATTATGAGAAAAGAGTAAATTTTGGTAAATTTGTTTTTATAAAAAAAGAGAAATTTCCATGATATTTAGATCCAAGTAATTAAATGGTAAAAGAGAAATTTTTGGCATAATTCAAATTATGAGTATTTATCAAAAGTAGAATTTTGAGCATTATTAATTTTACTGGGAAATATGGGTAGAATTGATTTTTATAAATCCCATGAATCTTTTACTCAAAAAGAAGAATTCTGAATATATTTCATTTGAGAAATTTGAGAAAGAATATGAAAATATCCATCGAGAAAAAGTACCTTTAACTAGGCCAAGCAATTGAGAGTTTAGCTTTGAATTAAGAGACTATCATAGAGAAGCATCCTTTTTCAAAGGATTTAGCCATAAAGATGGCTATTCTTTTAGAGAGAGAGAGAGAGATTTACTTAAAGAAAGTATTACAAATAAGCATAAGGATTAACTTTCTCTTAATTAAGCATTAAGAGTTTAAGGGAAAGCTTGATTTGAATTAAAACATTCATTTAGAAAGCTTCTCAAGCTTGAGAGGGGTGGTTGAGAAGAAGAAAGTCATTGAGATAAATTGGAAAAAACCAATAAAATTGATTTTACCTCCAAGTTTGGCTTGATTCTCAATTAGCAGAGAAGCCCCCGACCAATCAATTGGTCCACCAAGAGGAGAAGAGCAACTCCAAGAGTTGTTGCAGAGAGAGAGAGCTCCAAGCTCCCAAGAGAGGAAATTTTAAGGGATAATAGAAAATATGATTATTTTAATATAATATTGGCATGGTATAGCTCCAATATTTTTTTACAAATGACTGAGAGTCTATTTATAGGTGAGGGAGGCCACTAACCAAGTCTAACTGAGTTCTAGAATTTTCCAGGTTCAGTTTGACTCAATTTGGATAAGATTTGGACCAGTTTGGCTTCCTTTTTCATTTGGTTTGATCCAGGAGAGAGGAGAGATAAAAATATCACAATTTTTTGAATTAAAAACCCTTCCACACGTGAAATACGCGCCTACCTCAAGAGTCCCCCTTTCCTTACCAAGGTGTAAAAAATGCATCATTATTCCAAAATATCTTATTTTTTTAGTAATATCTCATAATTTTTAACTAATAGACCTTGTACTCAGTCAACTCTTCATCTTATGTGAGCATTTACTTATTTTTGGGTATTTTCTTTTATTCTTTTGGATTTATCTCATCCCAACACTTAGATTAATCCAATTGGCCCATTGAAATTTTAATTGGACCATAATCCAAAAATTTCTAAAAATGTAGACCCTTAGGCTAAGGTCTCTTATACACATTTTCAATTAGTTCCTCATGCACCTTGGAAAGTTCATTTTGAAATTCTATTTTCGGGAAATCCATTTTAGACACTAGGAGGATTCTTATATCCAAAGATATCTCAATTTTGGATTATCTCTCTCTAGGCCAAAATAGGGTAAAACAAGATCTTTCTTCTATTTCAGAGAGGGGAATAATTTCAAGAACAGAAGGGGAGGTTCTTACACCTTTACACCTCAAAAGCTAAAGGGAGGAATCTTACAAAAGCTCTTGTTATTTTGCTTCGTAACTTGGATCCAAGACGTGGACTCTATAACGGTACACGGATGATATGTAAGGCCTTTTACTCTAAAGTCTTGGAGACTGAAATCATCACTGGTACTAAAGTTGGTGAAAGAGTATTTCTTCACGGATTATCTTTATATGCACCGAGACCTAACTACCATTCACCATGAGACAGAGACAGTTTCCCGTGCGACTGGCATTTGGCATGTCCATAAACAAATTGCAAGGCCAAACCCTAAATGTCTTGGGGTTGTATTTGGTGACTCTAGTGTTTACTCATGGACAATTGTATGTTGCGTTTCATGAGCACGGTCTCCTCATGCTGTGAAGGTGTTACTTGAGGATAATGCTAATGTAGAGTCTTCATTTGATGATCTTCAAAGTTATACACCTATGACAAACAACATTGTTTATAAGGAGATCTTGAAGACTTCAGAGTGACAAGTCAGGTTTCTTATTTAAGTTCTGCGATTTGATTAATTTTGTTGTGATTTCTTTTTTATACATATTTGTCCATGGTAAAAGTACTTATTTTTGTTGTTTATGTTTTGACAGACATGTCTAAGATTACCTTTATATTTTACATGCCTTTGTTGAGCATAGTAGGTGAGTTATTCTCTATATTTGCATAACTTTTCTTGATTACAAAGTATGGAACATGCCATTCTATACTGATGTCTATCTGTACACAAAGCCACCGCTATGGTCAGCTCCTATTACTGCAGGTCATGTAGGAGGGATTATGATTGATGCCTATAGGGATGGGTAAGTATAAGTGTAATTATTAGACATTGTATAAATATTTTTTGAACCTATGTATAAATAATTGTATAACCTATTTGTTATGCTTTGATTTTAGGATATTGTATGACATTGATACGTTTATGGTAAGAGTTGTTGACGAAGGTGTCGAGATGTATGGGAGCATCTGTTTTTGTTGGAGAGATATGGAGAGATGATTTGCATCTTTTGAGGGGTATTCATTACCCGATGACTGGTTGTTTCTTACATCCAGCATGACCATTGGTATTCGTTATGAGTTTTATACCAAAGCTCCTCATGTACCATCCACTCGATGTTTTATACCAGAGCTCCTCATGTACCATCCACTCGATGTTCTATTGTACGAGGTAATTTTGATTATATTTTTCTATTATATGATTTTTGAGATTTTATTTATCAATGTGTCGTTATGTGCAGGTCCTTTTGAGATTTTATTTATCGTTTGTCATTTGTGTAGGTCCTTTACGAGCATGTGCGGGATGGATCACTGCTTTACAGTAGAGAGCGTATTGTGAGGAGACAGACGAATGATCCTTCTTACAAGAGAAGAATTCAATTTGCTGATTCTAACATTACCGACTGAGATAAGTGACATATGGATATTTATATAGTTGACTTAGATAATTTTGTGATGCATTTTGAGAATATGTAATATTGGTTCTTTTTGTGTCTTTGTATGCTACATTACTATGGTATTTGTTTTTGCTATAAATCTATGAGACATGGATGCTATTTTGAGATATGTATATATGAGACATGGATGCTATTTTGAGATATGTATATATGAGGTCACTTGAAATAATGTATTGTGTTTACTTAAAACATGGCTTAAATCTTGGAGAAACCAAGCCTGTTTTTTCTCCGATTCTTGAAGATGGTTCTATGTTGAAGCGAACCGATTCTTTTTTGGAACCCCACCTGCCATAGCAACGCGCAAGTCCAATACTAGTCACACTTCGAGAGCAAAGTAGCATCATTTGGGGCTGCCAGTCTAGCAGTAGGCTGCAAGAGGATACCGTTTTGTTAAATAATCGTTATGAGCACTTATCCCCGTCCCACCTGGGAACCCCCCTCTCTTTGGAGACCATGTTACCTTGTGCTGGTGATCCCCCTCTTGCTTTCTAGGTTCCCTCAAACCCATCAGAGTCCCTGAGTGGGGCGAGACAGGCCTGACCTGGTAGCTTGAGGTCCCCCTTCCTCACAGGTGAACCCTTCTTCCTCTGGGCTCCCTCCTTAGCCCCCCTCCCCCTCCCCCTCCCCCTCCCCCTCTTCCATCCCCTCCCCCCTTCGCCTCCCTCAACTTGTGCTCCAACTTCCCCCCCTTTAGCTCCTTCCATTCCTCTCCCCTTGGCTCCACCTCCCACTGCATTTAATTATTCGGATTGTCTCATGGAACACTCAGGGTTTGGGAGGATTGCAATGTGTTTACAGAGGCACAGGATCCTCAAAGAGGAGATGCATAGAGCCACATTTGGTAGACCCATTGGCATTCTCTTTCTCTAGCAGCATCATCTATTTGAGGGCTGTACCCACTCACTTGCGGGAAGATTCTTCAAGGCATGAGTAACACCTTTTGGCCCCATGCTTTTGGGCCCTCCGGGACCTAGGGTGGGGTATGCATTTCCATCAACAGCAACCGAGTAGTTCTTACCCGTAGAGTGATTGATTTAGGAACCATTGTCAGTCATTGAGAGAGCTCAATGGATGATTATCAGGATTGGAGAGCCCAATGGGTGATTATCAGGATTGGAGAGGAAAGTGGGATTTTTGAACCTCTATGGAACCATAATAGGCAGAGCCATTTTTGGAGCATAATTTTTCAGTCCTTCCCATCTCGTAGGCTGATTTTTGGTGCATGGGGGGTGATTTCAACATGTTAAAGATGGTAGATGACAAACTCGGAGGTGGCATGGCCATAGTTTTAGGCACAGGGCCTACCAAAGTTTGGGTGTAGCCTCGGGAGTCTTGATCTGATAGGAGTACAAGCTTCAAGCTTTCCATATTAGACTGGTTTTATGTGGATGAGGTGGCATGGTTGGCATTCTAGTAAGCACTACTTTATGCACCCATCATTATCTCTCTGGAGGACCCATGGAGGCAATACATACATTCGAGCACCCCGAGATCCTAGACTGCCTTATTCAAGATTGTAAGATTTGTAGTAGGATTGAGGAGACCGTGAGAGTGTGGATTTTCACCTTGGTTCAACAGGAGCTTTGGATATAGGCCTTACTCAAGCCTTGGAGAGATCAGCTAGGCTATTAGAGGAGGCCGCAAGAGTGGCTGGCTTTAGAGAGCACGAGAGGAGCATCCATGGGAGGCTTTCCTCGTTGCAAATGGATGTAGGAGACTACACCGGATAGCTCATGGATTGAGACCTAGTTGGTTACAATCTGTGTAGAGCAACTTAGCTCCATTGATGAGCAGAGGGTGATAACATGCTAAAGCCTCCTTTTTAGACCTAAGCGGGCCAACAAGGTCATCGGAGATTTCTTTGAGATTTTAGGTCCACACAGGCAAAGAGATGGTATTCGCTGGTTGTGAGGCTAGGATGGATCCATAGTTGTGGATCCCCCCCCCCAGCGCGAGCCATTGCCATATATTTCTTACGTTCTCTTCTCAAGTGCCCCCTATCCTCTCAGGTGCTGGATGTGCATGAGCGAGTTTGGCGGCACACAACAAAGGTAGTCCCCCCCTACTCTCTTGAATTTCTTGTTGACACCCTTTACTTCATAGGAGATTACAGAGGCTCTAAAGGCACTCCCCAAGGGAAAATGCATTGGAGAAGATGGGCTTTTTGTTTCCTTATTTCTTTGACATTGGGATCTCATGGAAGGTGGCTTCAAATCTACCTTCAATGAGATTATGACCAAGGGCTGGTTGCCAGAGGGATTAACTCATTTGATTTTCCCAAGGAGGAGGGTGGTGAAATTGAAGATCTGGTAGTGGTGGGGAGGCCCATTACCCTCCTAGGGACTGCTCTATATAATCCTAACTAAAGCCATTGTTAAGTGCTGTGTCGAAGACTTCTATGGTACCGCGGTCAACCACCACATATTTTTCACATTCATTGGCCTATAGACTAGAGAATTCATATTTCTCTTGTATTGGATTATTTTACATGTGCAATCGCTGCTTGTATATGTGCTTGTATATGAAAGGCACACCATGGGATAATAAGATTAGAGTTACTAGCTACTAGGACAAGGTGTTTGCGCTAGTGTAGGTAGTTTTGGATGCACTAGGACCTCATTTTTAACATTGGCCAACCAAGTGTGAACAGTATGAACCAAGTATAAAGGTCAAATTGTAACTCTAAATCCTCATTCTTGTATGCAATCTTGTATACTCTCAAGTGAAGATAGTGCTCTATTCTTCTCTCAAACCTTGCCTATCTCTTGCCTTTTGAGTGTGTGTGTGTGAGGGAGGGAGTGAAACAGAGCAGTGGCTACAGTTGAGGCGTGGTGGTGGCGGCCTTGTTGAGCTACTTCAGCGTGCTTCCATTGACGTAGCTACCACGAGGAGTCCCTGATTCAAAGCAAACAAGATGGTGAGAGTTGCCTCACTAATGCATTGCATGTTTCCCATGGCATATTGGGTTCGGGTTGGAGTTTAGGCTCCCCAATGCATGAGAGAAGAGTCCCATTAAGTGGTCGAAAGGCCCGACATAAATGGTTCCATTGCTGGGACACCAATCTCTTATCAAGCATCTTGTATAACTTGCTTGTTTGAAGTGGGTTTCACTAATGAGAAAGGGAATGATTCAATTAATATTTTTTTTCAAAATCATTTGTTTTTGTTGTTTTTTGCATCAATTTCATGCTTTTCATGTTTCTAATCACTTCTTGTTACTCTTAATCTTTGCAATTTCAAGTTTGTTTGGTCAATTTTGTTAATTTTTGTTTAATTTTGCACTCTTTTTTCAACAAAATTGAAAAAAAATCACTCAATTGAGTGCAAAATCATGGAATTTTGATGAAACAAACCTCGCCATTGCGTCCTTAGACATGCCAATTAGTCTATTTGCATGTGTGTACACATGAATCGATAAAATTTGACCTTTAATTTGATATATGTAGCAAAGGGGTTTGTTGCATAAAAATGTCTGGTTTTTTTGCCCAAAAAAAAAAAGAGAGAGAGCCAAAACTCTCTGTTAGCTCTCAAATTGTCAAAACTGGGAAAAAGTCTCTTTGGCTATGTGTGCATGCAAAGTAATTAGAATTATGCTTGATTTTGGTGCATGGATCAAACGGGATTGTGCTTAAAAGTTTTTAGTTATTTTTTATTAAAAAAATCCCTCGACACCAATTTGGCATGAAATTGGCACATTTTGGGAAAATAGACCCCGAAATTGAATTCCCTCTTAAGCGCACAACTGCTTCTCTCTGCAGCATTTAGAAAAAGCCCAATAAAACGCCTGACTCCACGCACCTATGCATCGTCTCTGCTTGTTTTGCTCTCACCGGCACGTGGCTGTGCTTAACCAAAAGAACACAGAAAACACCAGAGTTGTCTTTGTTCGCAGCGTAACCCAAAAAGAGAGAGAGAGAGAGAGAGAGAGAGAGAGAGAGAGAGAGAGAACAAAAAACAAAAGCCACAAAACGTTGCTTGCCAGCATTTACAAAAAAAGCGCAAGAACAAAAAAGAAGAAGAAGAAAAACCAAAGAAAAGAAAAAAGAAAAAAAAACAAAAACAAAAAGAGAGAGAAAAAAAACTAAACAAGAAAAGGTCATTCCCCCACTCTATTTGCAAAGTAACAAAAAAAAAAGGACCACACGTAACCCACCTAGGTCCAGATCCACCCATCGACTCCTACTCTCTCTCTCTCTCTCTCCCTCTTCTGTAGAGCAGAGTTCCCCCTCACGCAAAGGGTGCTACACACTGCCAGTAGTAGTCAACAATGATGCTAGCTCGATCACCACCCTAACAAAAGAACTTATTGTTGTAGATGACAGTTAACCAATCCGGTTAACATCATTTTTCAAGCGTGGTCACGCTTCTTATAACTTTTTTTTTCGTACACACCTGGGGCCCACTCAAGTGGGTGGAGCCGATTTTCCCTTCCAACAATTAGCCAATTATCATGGTCGGCAAGGGCCATCCCCCATGACCACCGCAATGAGTCGAGCGCTGGAACAGCGGAGGGGTCTCGTATGGATCCTCCTATCTCAGGTGATCCACCACCCGAGGAGGAGGAGTCACTCGAGTGTTCAAGGGGCAAGAGCCCGAGCATAGGTGTCCCTTTATAACATGAGAGAGCCTAGTGGGACTTGAACTCATAACCTAGAGGTTATAAGTCACAAGCTTTGACCACTACACTAACTCAGTTAGGACCACGCTTCTTATAACTTATCCTTTTGTAACTGTGGAAAGCACTTATTGATAAAAGAGATATAGGATGACCGAGCTTACAGCTTATGTAATGCCATTCGTAGAAATGAGATGTATAGAGAGCTAGAAAGCTAGTTTTGGGCCCCCAATTGTAAATGGGCAGCCGGCCATTGTAAAAAGTGAGCTCATGTATATAAGACATTTTATGAAATATGAAAAGGGACAATCCCATTTATCTCAATTGAGTCTCTCTCTCTCTCTCTCTCTCTCTCTCTCTCTCTCTCTCTCTCTCTCTCTCGCTTGTGGTTGCTTGCTTGATTGTTGTGTATGCATGGTAGGGATGGTGTTAATCTAGCTTCTCTTCTCCTCTCCCTTCTCTGGTCTTTCCATCAAGTTCCCTCTTGCACGCATTTTGGCATTGAGTGAAGGTAGAGCTTTCCATAGCTCCCTTCTTCTTTGCTCTTCACCTAGCTTGTGAATCTCCACTTGGGTGACACAAGTGGTGGTGGAGTGGATGGCTTTTGATGTTAAGTGATGTTCAATGGTCCTTGTTCCTCCGAAAGGAATAAGAAAGGCTAGTTAGTAAATGAAAAGGTTAGTGGTTTATTGGGAATTCCTAACGGGGTGGGGGGTGGGGGTTTTTGCGAGTGATTGCGAGGAATTCCTAACGGGGTGGGGGGTGGCGAGTGATTGCATTTTTATATTTTGTGAGCATGCTTTTTTTAGTATATATTTTTTGCTCTGTTTGTTTTCGGCAATTATAAGTAGAGTTACATATTCTCTGTAAGCCCCTAGTCGTGGTGAGGAGTTACATTATTGGTGACACAAGTGGTGGTAGAGTGAGCCCCTAGCGGCCTCACATAGAGGAGTTAACCCTCATTAGGGTTGGCTAAGTGCTATTCTCTGAATCGACCCTTGCATGGTTTCTTTTTCTTCTTTCCCCTCTTGTGTGCAAGCTCTTGTATGCAAGGTAGTATGTTTAGGTTAACAATGACCCAAAAATAGAGGAAATAAAACTTGCCAAATCAAATACAACAAAAATTGAGCTTCATGCTCAACATTGCCTAGCACCTTAGGCATCCCAAACGATGCCTACATCCCCTACATTGTCTCCTTCTGAGGCATTTCAAGCCCACTCTAATCATTTGGATAAGCCATCTAGTGCCAATCCAACTTCTTGAGGACCTTTAAACACGTGGACTTATGGATTACTGAAGGATTGGCAATACAACAATGAGAAAAAAGTTCTCATGGATTTGTCTACACAAAAGATATATAGGGTTAGTTGGCAAGAAGTTTTATTATTTATTGGCGTCTCCACAAAAGATACTAAGCACTTGCTAGAGGTTTCCAATTACCTCATGAGCATGGTACAAACTGACAACGACTGATAAGCCTTATGTCTGCTAAAAGGACTCCGAGTCAACCAACTTTGCCCTATCCCTAGTCGATTCGGCACCCAAAGTAGCTGAACAAAGCCAAAATGCATTGGACTTTATAACTACAACATCAGAAACTACCCAGTCTACACACCCTTCATCTCACAGGTGGCATAAGCAAACTCTATGCAATCTTTACTGGGATCGACACAACCAACCCCACATAGTCCAGTGCATTCAAAAGTGCGATAATGACAGCTAAAGGAACCACAGGCACCTAGACCAAAGAAAAACTTATTGCTAGGGATTGGGAGTATGATATTGCAACTCAGATTCTCATGGATCGGGTTTTGAACCAATGCCAGATTGTGCAAGCAATCTGGGACCACAAAAGGTGAAGAGCACTTGAAATAAGTCTTTGATTGCATTGAAGATACGGTACAAAATGAACGCCAAGGGCAAAGCCTTCTTTAGACAAGCACCTAAATCTATGCTATCACTTGGGATAACACAAGCAAGCATTCAAAAGTCCAGCCACATGAACATGCCATTGTTGACAAACCCATCGTGTGCTACTTCTATCATGCCACCACCAGGCCTTCCAGAAAACAAGCTCCAAATATGCCTCCACATGAGGGAGATGGCAAACAAGATGCTCACTACCAATGTTGCTATGGCAGCCAAGGAGAGTGAGTGTCCTAACTCAAGCTCACAAGCTATGAAAATGAATGATATACTTAGCTCAACCTATAACTCCACCATGGACCCACAAGGAGGACTGATTGCTAGTGCTAAGTGCTCAAATGCTAGTTCTATTGGCTCTTTGGACTCTTTAGTGTACATATCAACAACTTCCCCTAAAGATAGCCCACAATCTCCTCAATCACCTACTTCAAGCTCTAGGGTTATTTAAAAAGAGACTACTGGTAGGTATAACGTAGCAACAAACATGCTCATGGATCTTGTCACCAACAAATGTTATCCTTTAGTTTTCCTTGGAATCAAACCAAGTCTTCATTTGATGATGCTAGGACTGGATCACTCCATGGAAGAAATGAGAAAAGAGCAAAACATTGTTCCTCATGCCAAGAAATCTCAAGAGCTGTCTCAAAGGCAGATGCACCTATAGTTGCTCAAGCCTCTAAGCCAGGGGATAAGCCATTAGCCAATTCACGAATTGCATCTAGCATGGCATTCTTGGGTTTTTTGACAAAGCCATCAATTGCTCCACAAAAGCAAGAAAAGGTCCAAGAACCATCTAATGCAAGCATGAATAGAGCTCCAGATGAAATCCTAGCTAGTGACCCATATGTTCCTCTAGCTAGTGAAACAATGGCCATGACCACATCTTTGGAAAACTACTGCAATTTTGCCACATCTTGGAACTCTAATAATACGAGTGAGATTATTCTAAAAGCTACTACTTCATGTGTTGAAGCACATGTGGTTTCAGCTATAACAGCTCTAGAGGAACCCCAAAAAAAAATGCATTGAACTAGCTAGCCCCTATGGGAAAGTGCTAATTTAGTGCTTTGATTGATGGGGAATCCATGCACAACTTAATCTCTTTTGCTGTTTGGTGCCAACTAGGAAAACCCAAACTTGAACCAAGTGAAGCAAGAGTGAGGGGTAGCAAGAAGAAAAATACAAAAGTGCTTGGTTTGTTAAACATTGACACCTATTGTGATAATGAGCACCTTGTTGGTGACTTCCTAGTCTTGCCTAAAGGTAACTTTAAAGGGCTAATCACCCTTGGTTACAATTGGTTGACAAGTGCAAAAGGTAAAAGTGACTCTGCAAAAGAGACTGAACATATGGTAGAACATCCTAGCTGCAAAACTCTGGTCTTTATGCAACCTCAGTGAAGTTGCTAGCTCTCAAGGATGATCACAAGGAGGGAGCTTTGCCATTAAATGGATTTGAAGCTAGTTGCTCAAATGCCTCTACACCATTGTCAATTGAAGATTCTTAGACCTCAACTTCTCCATCAACTAATCCAAAAAAGAAGAATCAAAGAGCTCATAAATGAAAACCAAAACGTGCTATAGAGTCCACATTTGAATCTACTAGGGAGAAAATTTCCCAAGAAGTTCCAACAGTTTGTCCAACCATTGACTCCTCTCCACCAAAATCAAAGCTTACAAGAAGTAGGAGAAACAATTTTAATACCATAAAAACTGGTATTGACCCAACATGTATAGCATTAATACTTTGTACACAGCTTCAATATTATTTATTTCTTTCATAATCACAAAATACCAAAAAAAGACAAAAAACAAAAAAAAGTAAGAGAAGAGAGCACTAATCAAGTGACAAGCAGGCATATACTTCATAGTCTTGGCTAATCAACACGTGCAGAGATTGTCTTGAGAACTTTTTACAGGTTTATCATGATGCAACAACAAAGTCTTCTATAACAGCAGGCACCTACACAAAAATCTTCATTCTCAACAAGTAGCTACAAAGTCTTTCAACAAGATCAAGAGAAAAAGAATAAGTAATGACTTCAACAACTTCAAATTAAACAGGTGTATTCAAAATTGGCTCTGCATACATCTCTCTTTTGCAATTCTATACTTCAATTGTTCCCTTGGGAACATATTTGCATTGTACTTAACTGGTTTGCATATTTGCATTGTACTTGATTGTTTTGCTTTTCTCTTAGTAGCTTCCAGGATGAATATTTTCTTTTAAATCATCCTAATCTTACAATTCTGTATCTAAAGATAAAGTATGCCAAATGAGTATATGCCAAGTCCTCCATTTTACATTTGTTAAACCATCTTTAGCTATATTCTAGCTCTCTAAGTAGTTGGTGAGTAAAAAAAGATGGTTGTTGCGACATCATAAAAAAGCACAAAGAATTTAAAAAAAATAAAATAAAAAATAAAAAACTGTTGGAATTAGGGTTGCAGGAATGCACACACAACTTCAAGAAGATGAGGAAGCTTGAGCACAACACAGTAGTGTATTATGAGTGCCAAAAATGAAAGATAACAAGCCCTAGAAGATAATGGGCGTATATACAATGCACGGGGGAAAAAACCTCCTAGTGAGGGAAAAAGTGCCCCGGCGGTCCTAAGTGTGTTCACACACATCACTACTATAATATGGTAACAAATCCCCCCTGGAGTGATGCGGTGAACAAGAGCTAGCACTCATGTATAGGGAAGTGTCTAGCTATGTGGACGAATCCACAAAAGGGAGTAAGCCCAAAGCTTTGCGAAAAGCTTCGAACTTCTCACGAGGCAGAGCCTTTGTGAAAAGGTCTGCAAGGTTATCCTGTGTTGGCACATAAGCCAAACTGATCTCTCCTGCAGAGAGTCTCTCCCTGACATAATGGTAGTGCACCTCAATGTGCTTCGTACGAGCATGGAACACTGGGTTCCGCGCAACTGCCAATGCGCTCTGACTGTCAGTGAAGATGGTGGTGGCAGATGGCTGCCCAACACCCAAATCAGCCATAAGGCGTCTGAGCCACACACACTCAACCGTAGCTGTGAAAGCTGCCCTGTACTCAGCTTCACAACTAGAAGTGGCCACAGTAGGCTGCTTCTTGCTCAACCATGATATGCATGAGCTTCCAAGCATGAAGCAAAAACCACTCGTGGACACGCGTGTGTCATAACAACCAGCCCAGTCAGAATCTGTGTTGGAATTAGGGTTGCAGGAATGCACACACAACTTCAAGAAGATGAGGAAGCTTGAGCACAACACAGTAGTGTATTATGAGTGCCAAAAATGAAAGATAACAAGCCCTAGAAGATAATGGGCGTATATACAATGCACGGGGGAAAAAACCTCCTAGTGAGGGAAAAAGTGCCCCGGCGGTCCTAAGTGTGTTCACACACATCACTACTATAATATGGTAACAAATCCCCCCTGGAGTGATGCGGTGAACAAGAGCTAGCACTCATGTATAGGGAAGTGTCTAGCTATGTGGACGAATCCACAAAAGGGAGTAAGCCCAAAGCTTTGCGAAAAGCTTCGAACTTCTCACGAGGCAGAGCCTTTGTGAAAAGGTCTGCAAGGTTATCCTGTGTTGGCACATAAGCCAAACTGATCTCTCCTGCAGAGAGTCTCTCCCTGACATAATGGTAGTGCACCTCAATGTGCTTCGTACGAGCATGGAACACTGGGTTCCGCGCAACTGCCAATGCGCTCTGACTGTCAGTGAAGATGGTGGTGGCAGATGGCTGCCCAACACCCAAATCAGCCATAAGGCGTCTGAGCCACACACACTCAACCGTAGCTGTGAAAGCTGCCCTGTACTCAGCTTCACAACTAGAAGTGGCCACAGTAGGCTGCTTCTTGCTCAACCATGATATGCATGAGCTTCCAAGCATGAAGCAAAAACCACTCGTGGACACGCGTGTGTCATAACAACCAGCCCAGTCAGAATCTGAAAAAACATGTAAATCTGGCGGCAATGATCCCCCCTTGGGATAAAACAACCCAAGATGCCGAGTACCACTCAAATAGCGAAAGATACGCTTCACTGCCTGCCAATGCTTAATGCCTGGGCTATGCATAAATCTGCTCACCTGTGAGACTGCAAACTGAATGTCTGGCCTCGTAATGCATACATAAATGAGGCAACCAACAGCTGTCTGATAGAGTGTGACATCAAAGTGATCTCCAGCATCATGAAGACTCAACTTCAAACCTGTCTCCATTGGAGTAGCAATAGGCTTGCAGTCTTCAAGGCCAAATCTCCGCAACAATGTTTCAATATACTTTGTCTGACACAAAGCAATACCTCCATCACACTGCTTAAATTGTATCCCCAAATAATGATGCAAATGCCCCAAATCTGACATCTCAAAAGAGGCATTCAAATCAGCCTTAAAATCAGCAATATGACTCTCATTTGGTCCTGTGAGCAGCATGTCATCGACATAGAGAGCAATGATTAGATGTACACCATCCACACGTTTAACATACAAAGTGCTTTCTGTTGGACTATTCTGAAACCCATGTGCAGTCAAATATGCATGTATTTTTTCATACCAAGCTCGTGGAGCTTGCTTTAAACCATATAAAGCCTTTTTTAACCTGCACACTTTGTTTTCCTGCCCTCTTTGAACAAAACCACGAGGCTGCGATACATACACCTCCTCATGCAAATCTCCATTTAAGAACGCAGTCTTTATGTCCAGCTGATGTACATTCCAACCATTATGAGCTGCTAATGCACAGATGCTACGAACAGTGGTCATACGACATGTGGGAGCAAAAGTCTCATCAAAATCAATGCCCTTCTCTTGAGCATAACCTTTTGCAACAAGCCTAGCCTTATGGCGATCCACTGTGCCATCAGGCTTACGCTTCAATTTGTATACCCACTTAGTGCCAATGGCCTTCTTGCCAGGGGGCAAGTCACATAAAGACCATGTACTATTCTTCATAATAGCATCGTATTCTGCTTGCATAGCAGCCATCCAATTTTCTGAACTTTGTGCCTCATCAAATGAAACAGGCTCACTTTCATCGCACATACTAGAAACAGCCAATGCATAACAATCTGACGCATAAGAGGCACCATGAGAGCCAGAACGAGTGCGACTAGACAAAGGGGCATCCAACTTGCTGTCACGCAAAGTCTGCACCAGCCATCTAGGCATGTTCCTAGAGCCCTCAATCTCTTGTCTCTCATCCTCAAGTGCATCATGCACATCTGCATCAGATATAGGCTGATCTGTGCCATCATTTAAAACCTGCATAGGCTGAAAAACTGCCTCATGAGGTATTGCACTTGACTGTGCACCACTGAAAAGAGGCAACAATGTATCATAGACATCACGTGAGCTGATATCTGTCTCCTTAGTACATGAAACCAAGGGCTGAACTGCATCTTCCACAAATACAACATCACGGCTAACCAAAATGCGCTTTGTCTGTGGATGATACAAACGATAGCCTTTGCTCTCAGCACTATATCCAACAAAAATACATTTGACAGCTTTGTCATCCAATTTTCTGCGATGTTGCACAGGCACTAATGCATATGCCAGGCAACCAAAAACACGTAAATGGCCAACAGATGGCTTGCGGCTATGCCAAGCCTCATATGGAGTGACAACCTGTAATGCTTTGGTGGGACACCTGTTTAGTACATAAGTGGCACACATGACAGCCTCAAGCCAAAAACCATGTGGTAGACTTTGACTCTTAACCATACATCTTGCCATTTCCATGAGAGACCTGTTTTTTCTCTCAGCCACACCATTTTGCTGTGGTGTATACGGCACTGTACATTGGTGTTTTATCCCACGCTCAGCCAGAAATGCATTAAATTCTGAAGACATATACTCCCCCCCTCGATCTGAACGGAGGGTGCCCATCTTACTTTCTGACACATTTTCAGCCATAACCAAAAACTGTTTGAAGCACAAAAACACTTCGGACTTTGCCTTCAAAGGATATACCCATGCATGCCTGGTAAAATCATCAATGAAAGTCACGAAGTAAAGGTAGTTTCCAAATGATGGAGTTTGCATGGGACCACAAACATCACTGTGAACAAGCTGCAATCTGCGTTCAGCTCTCACTGATCCATCTTTGAGAAAGGAAGCACGCTGCATTTTACCCAATATGCAGCCCTCACAAACATGCTTGACAGGTGCCTCAAGCTTAGGCAAAGAAGACACCATTTCAGATTTCTGCAGGCGCAGCAAACTTGCAAAATTCAGATGACCAAAACGTGCATGCCACAGTTTTGCATTTGAAATAGCCTGCGTATCCATAATAGCACATGCTGAATCCTCTACACATTTGCCATCCATATTGAGCTTATACAGCCCTCGACATAGTGAACCAGATGCTACAATGATGTCACCACAAGAGAGATCATGAACAGTACATCTGTCATCCACAAATTTTACAACCAAACCTGTTTTGGCAAATGCGGAGACTGACAGCAGATTCTTTTTGATCCCTGGCACATACAATGCATCAAAAAGTGTAAAGGTGTTGCAATTTGCAACATTCAGCACAATCTGTCCAACTCCTTTAACGGGATAAGAGGAGTTATTGGCACAAGTGACAGTATTCCCTGTGGGAGCAGACTCAAGGAAAGTGAATAAACTGCGCTGCGAGGTGATATGCTTAGTGGCACCACTGTCAAAGTACCATACATCTGAATCTACTACAGACATACATGTGTCATGCAAAGATGGGTCATAACTGCACTGCGCATTGAATGCCCATTCTGTATCTTGAACAACATTAGCAGATTCATTGTTAGAAGGAGAGGCATCTGCAACAGCCATACCAGCCTCTTTCTTCTTAGCCTCTTTCGCAGCCAGCTTAGGACACGCTTTGATGACATGATCATTTCCCTTACAGTACTTGCAAAATGTCTTCTGTTTGTCACCCTTCTTCTCATCTTTGTCTTCCTTCTTTGGTTGCGCAGCATTTGCAGATTTCTGCTTACTAGAAGAAAAGCCAGCTTTACCTTTCCTGCTTCTCTGACTAGCAACGAAAGCTTGATCTGCGACACGCATAATATTCCTGTTTTGCCTTGACTGGTCTTCTTGCAGCAAAACAGAAACTAACTCCTCAAATGATAAGGCATTGGGATTGCCTTTCATCATCAAGCGAAGAGTGGAAGCAAAACCCTGATAAGAATCTGGTAGACCATTCAAAACAGTCTGCACAAGTGAACTGTCTGACAGGATTTCATCTGCAGAAATGAGCTGCTCTTTGAAATCCTTGATCTTTGTCAAAAAGCTATCCATAGAATCACCTTCGTTCATATGCTCACTCTCCAACTGTTTTCGGAGGTAAGCAACACGAGCCTCATTTCTTGCCTGATACAATGTGGCAAGTACATCCCAAGCATCCTTAGAAGTCCTGCAGGAGCGAATATGTGGGATAATGGTACGTTTGACAGACAGCGCAATCAAGGCATGAGCCTGCGCATCTCTACCATCCCAACGAATCTGCTCTGCTGAAAGTGGTGGTTCTCGAACAGCTGCTACAGCACTTGTGCCTGCACCATCATCAACAGTACCTGTTTCTGATGTGTTTGCAGCATTCCCAGCCACAATAGGACGTGCATCAATACCCTGCACAATGTTCCATAACCCCTTTGCTACCAATACATGTCGCATCATATATGCCCACAATGGATAGTTGGTGCCATCCAACTTATCCTCAGCAGCCAACATGCGGAATACATCATTGTTGTCAGCCATGGCCAATGACTGTACTACTAGATGTAAATGCTGTCTGTAAGAGGTAAACCTGTATAAAATCGACCTGTGCTATGTAGCACAGTCCAAAACAGACGAATGGGCACCTGTCCTGCAGATTTTAATCTTGACAGAAAATCTGCACAGTAGGACGATTTTGCCTGCGCAGTACTTGGAATGCAAAAACGGAGGGCGAAATGACTTCAGATCAAAATTCTGAAACGAACATGCCCTACGGGCTCTCCCACGGCATATACTAACCTGCAGACGCTCGTGAAACCTCGTCGCAATCGGAGGAGATGAAGCGGCAGGTGCCGGTGATGCTGCCCGGGAGGAGGAAGCCTGCTCTGATACCAATTGTTGGAATTAGGGTTGCAGGAATGCACACACAACTTCAAGAAGATGAGGAAGCTTGAGCACAACACAGTAGTGTATTATGAGTGCCAAAAATGAAAGATAACAAGCCCTAGAAGATAATGGGCGTATATACAATGCACGGGGGAAAAAACCTCCTAGTGAGGGAAAAAGTGCCCCGGCGGTCCTAAGTGTGTTCACACACATCACTACTATAATATGGTAACAAAAACATGACCAACAAGATAGCCATCGCCATGTGGAAAACTATCAATGGTACCATAAGATCGATGCCTTGATTTCTCATAGGGTGGAACCTTGTGTCTTTGCTTCACTAATAAACCATCGTTGTCAGAGGCTCTTAGCAGTTCTTGATATCCTTGGTCGAAGTCACTGAACCATTGCTTTGGTCTCCACGGGGGGTGGTAGCTTATCACTCTTCATTTCACAAAAGAAGCCAAAAAAAAAAACTTTAAAAAAACACAAACAAAATACATACTTTTGTTGTGTAAGTAATCGTCTAATCACATGCAGTTTTACTTCCAGAGCTAACATATAGCTTTAGATGGTTTGTATGTGTTTCATTGTGTTTAAGACTGTGGTCATAACCATAGGCATATTTTTTAAACTCAGTTCATGAATCATAGAGTTGTACCTATTTCTAAGTTGGATCTGCATTAATCTTCATCTTTGTAGCATCTTTGGGAAGCTTAACCAGTCTTATCCCTGATTTCATGATTGATTGTTCTACTATTTCCTTGTTAACTTCTACTCTTACCTTCAATGCTTGTGTGAGTGTGTACACATGTGAGGGAGGGAGTGAGAGAGAGGAGTGGCTACACTTGAGGCATGGTGGTGGCGGCCTTGTTGAGCTACTTTGGTGTGCTTCCATTGACGTAGCTTCCACGAGGAGTCACCGATTCAAGCAAACAAGATTGAGGTAAGTGAGAGTTGCCTCACTAATGCATTGCATGTTTCCCATGGCATATTGGGTTTGGGTTGGAATTTAGGCTCCCCGAGGCATGAGAGAAGTTTCCCATTGAGTGGCCAAAAGGTCCGACACCTACCATCAGCTGACTGCAACCTTTCCTCCATGATTTGATTCATGGCACACATACGGTTTCGTCTAGGATCAAAGAAGTCTTGAAAACATCTTCACCTTTTGGGAGGTGACCGCTTTGGCTAGGTTGAGGCAATAGGATTTTTTAGTTCTCCTTCTGGATTTTGAGAAAGCCTATGATAGGGTGGACTAGGGCTTTTTGGAGGACGTGGTTTGCCAAATGAGATTTCCTAAGAGAAGTGGGTCTCCGAGGTGTTTTTGGGTTCTATTTAGCCTCGCACATCCATGTTCTCATTCAAGGAGCCAGAGGTGATAGATTTTCACTTTCTTGCTCGATCCAGAAGGGTTGTCCACTGGCACGTTATCTATTCTTGTTTGTCGCCGAGGCCATGAGCAGTTTTCTCTCCACTGAGGGAGATAGGGATTCAGGGGTTAAATCTTCCCATCCACACATAGGAGGAGTTGCTTGAATCGGAGTTTATCAATGACACAACAACATGCCTATCTAGAGATGAGTGAAATCTCCAGATATTCACGAAGGCAATATAAAATTTCTTCCTTGCATTCGGAGTATAGATCAATTGGCACAAGTCGTGTGGATTCTGAGTTGGCTCATCACTTGCCCTGACTTGGAGGCCAGTTAAGCCTTTTCAGTGGATCCTGAGTGGCACTCCAGTTCATTACCTAGGATGCTAGGTTGGTATTGATATTTCCCCAGAGCAGCAGCCTTGCCCCTCTTCTTCTAAGCATTCGAAGATTTCCTTAGCTGGCCAAGTCGTGGTGGCAAACCATGTTCCTCTCGCCCCACCATGTGGTACAACACCTCTTTGTTGGGCCTTCTCTCGGTCTTGCATTGATCAAGTTTAGCGGCTATTCTGTAACTTTCTTTGGGCTGGTAGCAATGGGAGGCCTACTTAAGCTAAGGTGGCATGGAGAGTCATTCGGCCCTGACACATGAGTGTTGGGCACCATCAACCCCTCTATTCCATAGCCATGCCCTTTTGGGCAAGTTGATAGTTTGTGGACTTCTTTTGGGTTGCGAGCCATGGAAGGACTTTGTCCTTGCCAAGATCTCCGCCCGCACCCCAGTTTTGGGGGATCTTGGGCCCCATAGAGTACAAGATGGATTTTCATGTAGATGCAACCTTGGATTTGAGGACAAATTTGTAACCAGCCTCCTGTGCACTTAGGATCACCTCAAGCCAATCCTCTCCTGCTGCATCTGAGGAGCCTCTGCTAGCCTTTGATATGGATAATGGAACCCCCTAGTCTGTTTGCCTAGTGGTCATATGTTGGGGGCCCGTCTACACGTTTCATTTTGGGAAGGTTTGAGTATAGGTCTAGCTCGATCACTTGGAGATTGGCTTATTTTCACATAGCTTCCCTGAGGCCCCAGGAGAGGAGCCTCACTAGGATATGGGGTAGAGATAGACTTAACTTTGACATTGAGATTGGAGTGGCTGACTCCAATCTTAGACATACACTCTGATAATGGTTGGAAGTGCTCATCACTAGACATGATGGCATTCCCTTTGTTGTCCATGGCACTAATGAGAGATCTGCTTCACTATCGGCCCAAATGGTTGGCCAGACCTGACATTCCCTTGGCCATCCATGGTGCTAATGAGAGCTCCACCTTACTCACCTTCACTATCAGCCCACATGGGAGACTTGGAAAAGCACAACCCCCTTTGGATAATTTTAGGGGATGCACCTTACAAAGGGTGAGGGTGATTGGTTTCCGTGAGCATAGGTGGCACATAGACCCTCCGCACAGCCAAGGTGGCTCGAGAGGGATTTTGGTGGTTATCGCTATAGAAGGTACTCCCTCTCACACAACTTCAATGGGATCTAAGGGAGTGGGCATGGCATGATCCCTTTGATAGAGAGGAGGCTCTCGGTACCCCTTTCTTTGATTACACTAGACGGCCAGGCTGCCACCATAGGATTCAAATGCCTACAATGAACTCCAGTAGGGCATTGGTAGTCTTAGGGCATCCCTTGGTTTCTCTCAAACTTTTGGAAGAGGCTGTGGGATAGTTTTAGACGGTGAAAGACCACTCTCTTTTTGTGGGACAACTGGCACATCGGGCTTGGAAGGCATTGGTTGGCCATTTGAGGTAGGCCAACATTTTGTTTGAGATGTGGTCACCTCCAGGAGTCCTAGCAACATTGCATTTGGTATTACCCAAAGTCTCTCTGCATTTTCACTACGGACCAGCCCCTTCTCACATAGTTACTTGGGGCACAGTTGCTTGGGCCACTGAGGTGTGGCCACCTCCAGGAGTCGCGGCGGTGACATTGCATTTGGGATTGCCCAAAGACTTAGCATGTTTAATAGAGGATTCTTAGCATTCTCACTACGGGCCGGGCCCCTTCACTAGCGACATTGCATTTGGGATTGCCTAAAGGATCAGCATGTTTAACAGAGGATTCTCTACATTTTCACTATAGACTAGGCCCTTGCACAATTACTTGGGGCATAGTTTCTTGGCACACTAAGGCTAAGGTCACAATGACATATGAGGAGGATGGTGGGGGTCTTGCTTTATAGGTCTCTCATCTCCATATCTCTACATTTCTAGTTCGAGCTCCCTCCACTGATCATTGGACTCCCGTTTCATGCTAGAGATGGGAGAATTGTAGCAGTATTTGCGACGTAACATATTTGGAGAGCTTGTTGTATTGAGACTATTAAAGGCACCCTCACCTTGTGGATTCCATCTAGAGAATTAGGAGAGCTTTTTGTAGTGAGACTATTGTGAGGGCACCCTCACCCTGCCAGCGGAGTCCATCCACAACATTTGGCTTGATATCATTCATACCTTCATGGTGATAGTGGGGGAAGCTTCAGGGTGGCTCTGATTGCACGTAGAAGTGCTAAAAGGCCTTCTTAAGGATTTAGTGTCATGGTCCTTTTCTGCTAATAGTGGTGGGGTGACCACTTATGTGGTTGCCCCCCTCCCCCGTAGGGTAGCGCACCGGCCATGTATGAGATAGCCTTCTCCTCCTAGAGCGGCCTATTGGGGGAGAAGAGTATCCTTCCCCTTTTTTTAGTTTTCTTGACTCTGGATCCCCTCTATGGAGCTATTGTTTCTGGTAACTAATCGAAGGACCTTTTTCTCCTGAAAAAATGAATAAATCGTACACCTTTCTTTCACATGATATTTTGCAATATTTCTCATTGCTATCATCATGTCATCTCTCATTGGCTTGAGAAAAAGACCCAATCCTTTTTATTGATTTGTGTCTGGGTGCTCCTCATGATCAACAAGATCCATTGTGCATTATTTAAGGACATCTTTGATGGCCACAAATAGATTCACTATAGCCATAACATTGTTGCTCGACTCTTGTTTGGTTTGTGAGTGTCATTCATGGCATTCACCTATTTCTTTCTATACTCTTTTTGTTGCCATATATATAGGCAGTGATGTGTGTGAACACACTTAGGACCTCCGGGGCACTTTTTCCCTCCTTAGAAGGTTTTTTTCCCCCGGCTTGTATATACACCCATCATTCTAGGGCTAACTAATCTTTTGTACATTGACACAATCTAATACAGTGTGTGTTGTGTGCATTCTTGCTTCTTCTTCTCCAAGCTTTGTGTGCTTTTCTGCAACCCTAATTCCAACAATTGGTATCAGAGCAGGCATCGGCTCCTCCCAAGGCTACGCCGCTAGTACCCTCTCCGACTCACGTTCTCTGATTGAGGTGAGCTTTCACGAGCGCTTGTAGGTCCCTATACTCTACAGATTAGCTCGTAGGGCTTTGCGTCTCAGAAATTGCATCTGAGGTCGTTTCAGGCTCCGTTTTTGCATTACAAGTTCTATACAGGTGTTTTCGTCATTTTGTGCAGAAATTTTGACAGTGCAGTTTTCTACAAAACAGGCATACGTATTATATTGTGGACCGTGCTACATAGCACGAGTTGTTTTCTATTCAGTCTTTGCTTCATTATAGGTAGCTTTTGCATCAGTTTCAGTCAGTGGCCATGGCTGATAACAGCAATGATGTATTTCGCATGTTGTCGTCGCTGATGACAAATTGGATGGAGACAGCAACTACCCACTTTGGGCATACATGATGCAGAATGTTTTGGTTGCAAAAGGAGTGTGGAACATTGTGCAGGGTATGGATGTACGTCCAGGTTCTGTGGATGTAGGATCTGTTGAGGATGTTGTAGGTTCTAGCAGCTCTACTGTTGTTGCTATTTTACCGACTACTAAACAAGCTCGTTGAGGAGTATGGCTCAACAAGGTACTCAATTCTCCAACTAGACGGTGTGTGAAGTCACATCCAATCTTTGGGTTATGATGATGCCTCCATGGCATCTCAAAATAATGTGTACCTCCTAAAGTGGAGCTACTAGAAAGCCTCATTTTTCTTCTAACAATTTGATTTTTAAACTTGAGTCTTTCACCTCTCCCGCTGTGTAAAATTATACTGGTATTAGAAAATTTAGCTTTTAATTTATATCAAGAAAGTGTAGAACTTAAAGCATGAAAATTTTGTTCACCTCTAGAATAGTCAAGATTTACCATTAATTATTCCTTTAATCTTCAATAAAGCATGACAATTTTTCTTACCTCTAGAATAGTTGGGATCACAGTCACCCTCTTGCTTGAAGGATTCATCCTCTTCCTCATCTTCGTTGATCATATGTACTCGTGCCATGTAATTGTCCACTTAGGACATTCAGTGTCCCTCTTTATGGCAATAGGATTGGTGGATCTCAAGTTCCTTTGGCTTTCTATTGGAGATTTTTGCGGTAGATTCATTTCACATCTTTTCCTTTAGATATCCTTAACTTCTTATCAAATTTCCTTAAAAAATATGGTGGCTTAGAAGACTTTGAAAAAGATATGTCAGATACTCTTGCTTTTCTAGGAATACCAATTTTTCTTTTAGTGTTCACATCTTGCTCTAATAATAGGCTTGATTCCCAGTAAATAAACTTTTCCTTTTTCTCTCTCTCACTAACTTTTTCAACAACTTGGACTTGAAGTAATAAGTGCCAAAACGTGTCTGCATAAGTACACGTCTTCTTTCTCTAACTTTCACTTTTTCTCTCTCATTGACCTTTTGCTTTTGTTTTCTCTCACTAACTTTTTCAATAACTTGGAATTGAAGAGATAAATACCAAAACTTGGATAAATACCAAAACTTGTTTACATAAGCAAAAATGTTTTCTTTTCTTTTCTCTACTCGATGCAAGGTTATCCCATTGTTTCCTTGCTTTAGATTTAAAATGAAAAGACACTTTTGGAATTCTTTCCTATTCTTAAGCTTATGATTGCCTTACTAGATGACATTCCACGCCTCGGTTTCTTGCACTCTTTATTTTATCCCTCTCAAAACTTTCTCTCCTAAAAAGTAATCTAACTGGGTAAGCCAAGAGATTATACCCAAGCATCCTTTCTCCCATCATAGTTCTAAAGCCTTTTGGCTTATTTTTGCATCCTCTTTAGAACCCTGGGTACGTAGAGTTGCTCTTTAACAATTTGTTGGAACATGACTATCTCCCTTGTTGTTAGACTCGAAAGAATCTTGTCTTCGTGCCTCAAGATTTGGTGCTCTAAATTAAGCCTAAGTTCCCTTTTATAGTAATTTGATTTTGTAGTGCTGAAAATTGTTCCTTTTAATTGTGGGTGGTACTACCCATTTGTGCTTGTGCAAGAAAAATAAATAAATAGATTTGAAATCAAATAACATAGCATAACAGAAAGCAAAGGAAATAAAATAACATCACCATCAAGACAAGATTGGATGCAATCTCCCTCCCCGTGCCGTGTAGCTCCACTTTCACGACATGAGTATTTAGAGAATTTTATTCATTAAATAGCCCAAGGAGCTAAGAATAGATGTGCATACAAATTGGGCTTACTTTTCCCACTTTTGGGGGGCATTGCATTACATATATTTGACCATATCAAAATCCCTAAGGTTTGTACTTATAAAAACCTTTGCCCAAATATAATTGCTAATAGGCCTTGTTACATAAAATGATTTTGTGCACATTTGCGCATATAATAATCTTGTGCTCACTTGCACATTCCATTAAGCTAAATCCTGTACAAATTAAATTAAACATATTTTTATACTATTATTAATTCATCCAAAATATGATAAAATATATACCTATAACACGAGCATGGAATGCCCCCACTTGAGATGAGACAAGGGAGGAATTAGGTGTGCGTACTAGATGAGGTTAGGAAACCATGATACTACCCATTACTATAAGAGTCAAACCTTAGAGGCAGTGGTGTTTGCTACCGCTTGTCGCACACAACATCTAGCTTTGTCGGCTCCATAGGCAAGACCCATGCTTGCCAATGCACCTCATTCAGAATAGTATGTGCCTCAAAGGGGAGTTCTAAGAGTTCTAGAATTACCCCTACCACCTCTAATGTTGCCATAAAAACCACCTCATTCCCAGAGTGAGCCCCATGAAACAATTGACCCTAACCTGAGGGGGAGGAAGAGGGAAGGGGGGATGCTAACTACCTAGAACCACTAGAGGCCGAGAGTCTCCTAGGTCAAATCCTAAGTCACTACATTCAAGCTGTTGATGGTGTCTATCCTATATATAGTTGCAGTGCAATCGAATAGGGCGAGGGACATCTATGCCTTAAGATCTTGTATGCCACTAGAGTGCTATCACTACAAGGTATATCACTAAGTGGCAAAGTGCCCATCAAGAAGGCTATGGCAGGCTGCACCAACTAGCCCATAGCCTCTCTATACAGGTTATGGCATTGACCACATGTACAAGGATTTCCCATTAAGAGCATCCATTCTAGGCCTAGCTCAAGACGAAACAAGGCTCTGGGTAAAGCCGAGTGAGAGACAAAGAAGGCGATGGCTAGGACAGAAGATGATGAGGATGTAGCTTGGGGCCCAAAAATATCAAAAAGTAGATTAGAAAAGTTATGCAACCGCCAAATTTTTACTAACATGGCCCAAGTCGACTTAGAAGAGGACTAGGAGGTGGAAAACCCGCCAAACTCTTGCTTAGCATGACCACAAAGAGGAGGACTAGGAGGTGGAAAACCCGCCAAACTCTAGCTTAGCATGACCACAAAGACTGACCTTGAACACAAGCTTGCACTCATTGATATAGGTGCTAGCTATAACCTAATGTTGCATGCAACTTGGTGGTGTGTGCTACAACAACCGTTATTGACACCCACAAAAACACAAAAGCAAGAGTTGAAGGAGTCACAATAATGTCTCATGCAACTTGGTGTGCATTGCTATAGTAATCGTTGTTGTTGACACCCACAAAAGCAAGAGTAAACACATTCAAAACGTGTTCATTGCTATGTTTTACATTTGGAATAACCCCTTGGAAGAGAAGTTCTATGTACCAAAGTGCTCCTCGGATGAGGATGGATGGGGCACAACCGATGCCAAATAGTCTGGGATGCACACTGCTACCTTTTGCAACTCGCCAACCAGATAGGTAAAGGAGAGATGGCAATGGCAACCCAAGGCTTCCAGTAACACAGAAACCCCACATGTAACCCTAGCAAAGGGTAAGGCAAAAATGGACCAATTCATGAAGCCCAATCTTCAAACATACCATGCATAGGATATTCCTTCCACCTCATACTCAGAAGCCTATGATGTAGTAGATGGCCTTGAATTCCCCTGCCACAATCGGCATCCCTCTCAAGCCTCGCTAAGCGAGCCTCACCCTTGCGAGATGCCTAGGGATACCCATCATAAAAACTTAGAAAAAATGTGAAAGAAGACATAAAAAGGAGTTAAGGAAAGTAGTAGAGAAGGAGCAAAGAAGAAAGTAGAAACAAAATTAAGCAAAGGGAAGGAGACTTGTGAAAGAGAGTCCACAAGGATGCCAACACTATTTATGTAAAATGTTTCTACATCTCAAGATGGGGGGGCCATGGTGTGGTCTATAGTATGGGCCATCACCCACGTTCCCAAGAATGGTCTACAAACATATGTACCCACTTTATACATACATTCCTTGAAAAAAAGCTATAAATGCACAAGGCCCTCATCTCATTTTCTACTAGTCACTCTCCAGCTAGCTAAACTATTACCAAAATTATCAAGAATCTTCCCCTCTTCTAGCCTTCTACATCCGCCACCACTGCCCTCACCCACCAAGAAGAGGAAGGCCACTAAGGTCGCCAAACTCTTAGAATACTAGGTAGCTGACACCGACTTCTCCCCACTGGGAGTGGAGCACTCTGAGAAGTTGACAACGGTGGCCACATGACTCATAGACACATCCAGGTTACAAGGGTGGAGCACAAGCTCACCCACCACACTCAAGAGTGCTACCAGACTGCTAGGAGATCCGAAGTCATGAAGCACCCACAAAGACTTGGACTCGGTGGGTTGGCAACTCTTCCTGCTCATTAGCACTTGCTTTAGATTCCTCTCTTCTTATGATACCCATCTTAGCACACTGACATAGTTCGTGATGCTACAGGTGCCGAATTTACCTTGGCCCTCAAAGTAGATGTGGTCCGAGAAGGCTTGCACATACCTTGAGCTACAAAGCCTTACTAGAAGCTGTTGAAATTAGAGCAATGTGATGAGCTATGGTGGATCAAATACTAGAGTCAACATCATTAACAAAGTGATTAGCAAATAATTAAGATGTAATTAGTGAGCAATTAACAAATAGCTTAATGTAGGCATGGATAATCATTAGGTCAATGCCTCAATTTATAGAGTTTACATCCAAGCATCTAATCCCACTGATTTCTCCTTGATTCACTCCACCTCTCCCAGAATATCTCCACCTCTTTTGCTTGATTCTCTCCACCTCTTCACTTTTCCCAAAATATCTCCCACAATATCTCCACACTTCCTAAATCTTCTCATGCTACCCTTTATTCTCTCCTAGTAGATTCTTATCACCTTTTCACAGGTTCTCTCACATTTACACATTCTCTTTTACAGCCTCTAACCAAGGGCTTGTTCCCGCACACACCCTATTCACTTGTATATTTCAACACCTCCCCTCAAGTGAATACTCTCTAGAACACCTAGACCCTATACCAAGTTTCCCTCTTACTTGATAGTCCGCGACTAGTGTCTAGCACTCGTCCCCTCAAGTTAACTTAGCACACTTGGACCCTGTACCAAGTTTCTCTCTTACTTGATAGCCCACGACCAGTGCCTCAAGTCCCTAAACTCATAGTCCTTGACACTCTCTCTCTCTATGTGTCCAAGGCTACTACAAGTGCCCGCAACCTTGACTAAAGTGCTCACACATACATCTACCACGTGGCCTACATCATCGGTGGCTAAGAGGTGGTTTAACTTTGTTGGGGCAGGTTACATTGGGTTGTGGGGTCTCTCTCTCTCTCTCTCTCTCTCTCAGAAAAGATGATCTGACTCCACTTCCTCTGGAGCCTCCATGAAGTTTGCCGATGTCGTTCCTTCTCCACTGGGTTTGTTGTAGCAGTCTCTTGCCATGTGTCTTGGCTTTCCACAGTTGTGGCAAGTGAAGGTCCTTCCTCCTACTCTTTCTCTTCCTCTTCCTCGTCCTCGTCCTCGTCCTCGTCCTCGAGAGAATCCTCCTCGGGTGAAGAATGCTTTTTCTTCTCCTGCTGCAAAAAATAGAGTATGTGGAGAGTCCAGATCTAGTGCCTTAGACTTCAAATGAGCTCAAATGCTTTCAAGGCCATCAATAGCAATGAGTCTAGTAGAGGATTAAGCTAATAAACACAAGATTTGACCAAATATTGAATGCTTAATCTCTGTTTTACCAAAGTCACCTGCAGATTTGATGAAGAGCTTGGATCTCACTGTAGACTTGATCAAATTGAATTCTGACTTCACCAGCTTGTAGAGCATGCTTAAAAACACTTGGGGCTAAGAGAAATTAGACCCATTTGAACTGATGAAGAAGAGATCTGCAAATTTCTCCCAGAAACAGGCGCTTGCTAAATTCACGAATTCTCCCTCGTCCGACGGCGGTTTGCTGCGTTGTTTTGAGTGGCTGGAGTAGCAATGAGTTGGCTAGCTAGGGTTAGAAGCAATAGGCCTATTTTTGAGTGTGCAAGGAGCTAGAAATCCTCCACTAGCTGGGGGTACAGAGATGAGTTGAAAAATAACTAAAAATTTGATTAATTTCTAATTATCTACTAATCTTGATTAATTAGATAATGGGCTCATAAACCTGATGGATTCTAGGCATGGCTCTGATACCGTGTTGAAATTAGAGCAATGTGATGAGCTATGGTGGATCAAATACTAGAATCAACATCATTAACAAAGTGATTAGGAAATAATTAAGACATAATTAGTGACTAATTAACAAATAGCTTAATGTAGGCATGGATAATCAATAACCAAATCATTAGACCAATGCCTCAATTTATAGAGTTTACATCCAAGCATCTAATCCCACTGATTTCTCCTTGATTCACTCCACCTCTCCCAGAATATCTCCACCTCTTTTGCTTGATTCTCTCCACCTCTTCACTTTTCCCAAAATATCTCCACACTTCCTAAAACTTCTCATACTACCCTTTATTCTCTTTAAGAAGATTTTTCTCACCTTTTCACAGGTTCTCTCACATTTACACATTCTCTTTTACAGCCTCTAACCAAGAGCTTGTTCCCGCACACACCCTATTCACTTGTATATTTCAACAGAAGCTGAGTGGAGTACAAGGGATGGCCAGAGACATTATCAAAGGCCCAATCAATAAAGATGGAGTCAAGTGGGAGGACTTCACTCAACCTAATATGTGTACCCCAACTTGTGTCCTCACCATGGGATGGATAGGTACACAACAGATGCAACCTCTCCCTCCTTGCCCACATCAAGCAAGGCTTGCTAATGAATTGGGCATACCATTTCCAACACGAGCACCACATCATCTATGTGAACCCGGTTGGCAAGTTTGGTGTAGCCATGATCCTCACAAAAGTCTACCATGCCATGGATGGGAAGAGCTCCCCAAACCCTATAGCCACCAAAGCACTGCCACCTTGAGCAAGCCCCCTCAATGGAAAACCCCAATTACTCCCTCCCCAACTGACTCTTCGAACCCCAAGAAGCAAAGGTTGGATCAAGAGACCACTACCTTGCGAGGCCTTTGCTGGATTTTTAAAAGCAAACCTAATGGATACCCCCACATGGCTAGTGTCATAGGCACAGGTGCTTAGCCAGGACCACATAAAGCCAACACAGTTCAGTGGCCCCTCCCATAAATCCCTCCCTATTGCTGATGAGAACATTCTAGGAAGTGCCAGGCGGGCGGTTCATTTTGCGAGCAGTGGCTGCGCAGAATCTTACAAAGACCCATACAGGAAGGGCATATCGCCTCAACAAAAAGCTTCTCCCAAGCCATCTTTAACTCTCAGGGCTGCCTCCCAGACTTTCTAGCACCTTCTCCTCTATGATCAATACCCTCAACGGGCACATGACCAAATTTATGATGCACCAAAAGGAGCAAAGGGACACAACCAACAAGCACTCCTCGTGGCACACGCCAACATCACCTAGCTGGAGACTCAGAAGACCACTGCCATTGCCCCAAATTTATGATGCACCAAAAGGAGCAAAGGGACACAACCAACAAGCACTCCTCGTGGCACACGCCAACATCACCCAGCTGGAGACTCAGAAGACCACTGCCATTGCCCTCAATGATTAGCTACAATTCAAAGCCCTTGAGACCAACTCTAAGATCACTTGTCACGCAAGTTAGAGGTCCTACACATGAACATCAAGGGAGTCAGAGCATCCCACAATAGAAACATATGAGGAACTTACCCTGGCTACTATAGCACTCCAGAGAGATAAGACCATGGCACAAAACCAACAATAGCTTGTGGACGAGGTCCACAAGGTGATGTCCGAGCACAACAAAGAATTCCAGAGGGCCATCAACGCAAGGGACTCGACCATTACTCAACTCAAACAACATATTATAGAGCGAAAGGCTAGGCCCCGACAAGAGAGCAAGTCTTGTCTACAACCAAGAGGAAGGTGAACATCATGATGGATGCGGCTACCAACCTCCCCAACCTCGCCATCCCTCCCCAATCACCCTCTGGCCTTCTTGAACTGCAACGCCAAACCCTCTCACTCAACCTCCTCGAACACAACATCTTCATCAACACCACCACCTTTTCCACAATCCTCTCCAAAATCCCTTATCCCTCCCACACCGCACTCGTCAGGCTTCTTCCAAAACACCCTCTTACCGAGCCCTCCACCATCTTTCGCTTCCCTCACTACGTCCTCTACCTCAACCTCTAGTCTTGATGTCGTGTCGTCACCTTCTTTGATCGCCTGGACAAGGGTGATTTTATTGATCTTTTTGTTCCCAATGAGTTATGCCCATACCCCGCTTCAACCGACATCATCAACTCGGTCTATACAGTGGATGTACACACACGACTAGCATGTTGTGGATGAGGGCTATCACCACCATCTCACCAAAGAGGCCATCACACTGCCTACGCCCCCATCGGCATCCTTGTCTTTTACCATCAAATTTGGAAGCAACTGCAATTGATGCATACTAGTAGGCGCCACCTCTTTACACATGACCTATTCCTAGGAGATCTATAACGAAGAATACAGGGAGGACCTGAAGTTTTATTGATCCATGAAGCCAGCACTTGAGGCAAAGGAAGAGGAAGAGGACACCATGGACACTGCAAAGGACAAAGATGATGATGATGTGTCCGGGGTAGCAAAGATATGTCCAAAGAAGGACCCCCCAACAAGATCCGTGGTGGGCAGGTGGCCCCGACAAAGCTTCCCAAGGCCCTTCAATCAGGACCTTCTACTAAAGGCAAGGAGAAAGAACATGCCTTGACACCCCTTCCCCTAGACCACCCTCTTCATCAGCTCCCCCTCTCCTTGCCTTCACCTTACCACCTGACCTCACCACCTACTGCCACTCCCCTTGGATTTCCCCACCTACATCTCCAACACTGCTATCACTCCTCTCATCTCCCAAGCCACCCCCATCGACCTCTCTTGGGTACATCCTTAATGGACTCACTAAGGCCTCAACCTCGCAAGTTGATCACTCCTCACTTCCATCACAGGCCTTGAAAGAAGGTGAGATCCCCGACCCCCCCCCCCCCGGTCGAGCGGGTTGAAGAGAAGCAACAAATGCACCCCCTGATCGCCCATGCAACTGGTGTGATCCTATCGACGGGATTGATACTGATAAAACCCTCAAAATACCATCTGGAAAACAGAAGTTTAATCAGTGGTCCAACAACCACATGCTAGGCAGCTTCAATAACGCATGACCTCATGGGCGAGCAACCTGTGTGGCGGCGACCTTACCTTCTCAAGGCCAAGTGTTTGAAAGAGTACTACTATGCTCCAAGGTATCTCAAGATCAGCCCTGTTTATTTTACGATCGAACACAGATGGTCCTGGGATCTCTTCGAGTAGAAGCTGGAGAAGAAGCCGAAGCTACAGTTCAACTTCCCATGGATACTTCCACCTCGAACACCCCTAGTCCTACATGAAGAATGGATGCTTTGCACCATGCGGAAGTTCATCCAAGATTACGATGTAGTGCGCCAAACCCTGATACGGTCATCACCATCTACTTTTTTAGGCTCATCATTGTCCTTTTAGTGGAATTTCTTGATTGGCATGCATTTGATGAAAGCCAAAAGGGCATGGCCTTCGACATCAACAAGGGTCCCACACTTTGCCAAATACTCAACTACTATAAGCAAGTACAGTGGATGCAAGGTTGGCACATGCTCACTTTCAAAAATTCAAAATTGCCTTCTAGACATCCTACAAAGCCTTCGATCGAACCACCCAATACACGAAGTCCCACTTTGACTTCTACTAGAACTTCAATGGCTTCGGGGTGCTATTGCTTGGTTGACTCACTTTGGTTCTTTTGAGGGTCGGGGAGCAGATCCTATTATACTTGTCCTTAGGGACATAACTCAAAGATGTTTGCTTCAAGATATCCCCCAACTACGATACACGCACACCTTCACTAAGTATTGACACCACTTGGGAGATTATTGCTAGTATCACATCATGGCATATCTAGATGACCAAATGCTCAAAGGCCTTCAAGGATATATTCACATTTATGACATCTAGTGTATTTGCAGTATATGTGCATTTGCAATATTATATGGATTGACATCGTTCACTCTTTTGGCCACTTGTATGTGTAGTATTATATGGATTGACATCGTTCACACTCTTTTGGCCACTTGGGCACACATCCAAGAATCATCGTTCACACTCTTTTTGCCACTTGGGAACGCATACAAGAATCTTCTAGAACTGCACGACAAAACGTAATAGATTTATGAGAGAGAGGAACCATGGTATTTTCTGTTGTTCCACACCTATGGAGCTTTTATGGCAACATGCTGCCCCTCATTGGTTGAAATCTCCCTGCCTTTTGGTTTGAGATCTTCCTTTGTACCATTTTATTTTACTTAACAAAAGTCTCTTTTCCAGAAAAAAAAATGGTTGGTTGACATCAACAAGATTTGTGGGCTGCTAAGGAAAAATCTATGCTTCGTATGTACCAAATGTGGGTCCTGACAACAACCATTGCACTTTTTCAACCATTGTCAATGCATGAGCCCAAAGTGCTCTTATTGAAGCGTGCATCTATGTTCCTCTTACTACTTGAAGGTAGTCCACTTTCGATGAGATGGTTGGTCTTATGTAGTGAGACTCTCACCCCCCCCCCCACTACCACTCAAGCCAAGCACTTCTCTAATAGCAGATGTCAAATACCTGGATTCCTAGCTTGAAGACAAAAAAAACACTCATAGCCAACATCACCTTTCCATCAAGAAGCAAGAAAAGAGATGAGAACCCCCAAAAAAAACATTACATGGCATAGTTTCAAATTTTCACCCAACATTATATCTCCTTGATGCTACTTCTGTTAGAATACGCAGCGGAGATGATGACAAAATCTGGAAACACTAAAGCAAGAACAGTGCAGAAAATAAACAGCACAAGAGAAGGTGAGAGGGAGGCATGTAACTCTGCTCTATATACACAAGAAGATCCCGAATACAATACAGTACAAGATACAAAGTGGCAAGGGGCTGTGGGGCCAAGAAGGCAGTTGGCCTGCTCTAGGACAGCCGACAGGAGTCCATATCTCCACGACCAGCATAAACACCCAGTCGGCCAGGTGTGTTGAGTCGGCCAGCATCAAGAAGGTGTACACGACCTGTCACGCACAGTTGGCCAGGACCAGCAATCACACAGATGCAGTCAGCCAAGATAAGGGTCCTCCTGCCAACCACCACATGACTGCCACCCAAGCCACACAAAAAAATAAGAAAATGGGAAAAAAATATAAGAGGAAAAATGAGAAAACACCTAACTCCTGTGTAAAAGAGACCAAGATCCTTCGCATGGTTCAGAAACCGCAAGATACGCAATCCTACCTCCCAAAGAGTCATCTACAACCATGAGCTCAACAGCCTCATCAGGACGCTCCCGTCCAATCTGGTATCTATCAACCAAATCAATGAACCATTCTGCTTCCGAGTCAAAGAGGCATCATACTGCTCACAAGGATCAACAACTGTTACGGGGGGATGCCAAGTCCTGGAAACCTGGTGAAGCCCACTCAAGGCCTTCGAAAATCTGTAAACCATCCCCTCCGAATCCGGAACCACAAAGCCTGGAGAATATGCAACATCCACCTCCTTCTACAAGTACTTGCCTGGCTTTCCAATAGGTCCTTGTGGAAAGAACTTCCTCATCAACAAGAGTTTCTTTGTCCCGAATACTACGAGACATCAGAGCATAAGTTACCTATAAAGTTTCCTCTGATTGACGAACACAAGAACTACCAACATCTGTACTGGAAAGTTCCTGCCAACTGTTGTCATCAACTAGCAAGCTATCCTCCATCTAGTCCCGGAAAGCCTGCCACCTACAGCATATCCACACTTAAGTGGCCATTACCATACTGCCACTCATCAAAAAACTGAGGACCTGGGAGAGAGAGTGTTGAAAGTATGTAAACTCCATTCTCCACTCCGCCTTCCCAAACTACCTGGCATGTTGCCTTGTCTCGGAGAGCAACAAAATGCTCATCAAACTCCACCTGTACGCCAGTCTTGCAAACCTGATGCACTGACAACAGATGAAAACCAAGTGTGGAAACATACAACACCTAGGAGGAATGCTTCCCCCCTCTGCCATCGGAAACTATCTCCAACCTGCCCTCAATGTGAACTGGAATAGTAGATGTATCCCCAGTAACAACGTGACCAGAATACCTGCAGAGATCCTGTGAATTTGAACGGGAAGGAGTCATGTGCCTGGAAGCACCACTGTCTAGAATCCAATCTCGAGTATCCCTAGCGAGCGACGAGTCCTCCAACCTCCTCCCTACCCGAAGAAAATGAAACATCGATGTCCATCACCTCCAGGTGCACAAATGCTGGAGTCTTCACGATTGCTGCTGAGGATTCTTCACCCTTCTCGGTGTTCCAGTTGGGACACTACCTCCAATAGTGGCCTTTCTCGCAACAATCATTACAGGTCCTCTCTGCCTTCGGTTTCTCGCGATCTGAGTCAAACATCTTCTCAAAAGACTTCTCCGATGAAGCCTTCCCTTTGTCCTTCTTGTTACGGCATTTCGACCGTTGGCCAGTTAAGGCCTCCGAACCTCCGCCTTGTGGAGGGTTCGAGAATCTTTCCTCCTGGTCCAAGACCATGGGCACAAGCTCCTCCCACGTGATGGTGCTGAGCCTGCCACTGGTAATCAAAGACGAGTAAAATGCTAAGTACTGAGAGGACAAATGCGACAGCAACGTTATGGCCATGTCCTCCGATGATATCTCCTTCCCAGCCTCAAGAACTTCCTGCTGAAGAGCCTGCAGCTTGTTAATATGCTCCCGCATCGTCAATAACTTTACAGGGTTCATAACCCGCATCTGTAGTTCCAAGGAAATCCTCTTCATGGGCGATACCCTGTTATAAAGAGAAGCCAAATGTTGCATATACCTCTGGCCAGCGTCGTACGCTTTATATGATTGATTACCTGTGGTGTGCAGTTAAGGAAGATGAATGAACGGGCCCTGGCGTTGACACGATCCCACAATTGTGCCTGTCTCCCGATCCTTACGAATCGACAGTAACTCCCCTTCCTCTACCTCCGACCGTGGAACCCCAACAACGATGAAATCAACAAGGTCATAAGACTCCAGAACAAATTCTATCATAACCTTCCATATGCCGTACTTGTTCCCATCCAACTGACCAAGAACGTGGCGAGTGTCAAGATCTTCACATGTCTCTCAGCCATCTCAAGCAGATCTACCATTGCGGAGATGTAACTGAAAAGGATGGGTGCGTGGGAACAAACAACTTAACCTACAAGTGGCTGTCCAGCAAATCAGCCCACCTTCCTCTTGCTTCTCCTCTTCCCGAAGAGCCCAAAACAGACCACCAATCAGCAACCCAATAGTCTCCCTCTTGCTCACACAACTCCCAAGAACTATCAAAAGCCTAGGGCTCTGATACCATGTCAAAATACGCAACGGAGATAATGACAAAATCTGGAAACACTAGAGCAAGAACAGTGCAGAAAATAAACAGCACAAGAGGAGAAGAGAGAGGCGTGTAACTCTACTCTATATACACAAGAAGATCCCGAATACAATACATTACAAGACACAAAGTGGCAAGGGGCTGTGGAGCCAATTTATATGGCCCCAAGATGGCAGTCAGCCTGCTCTAGGACAGCCGACAGGAGTCCATATCTCCACGACCACCATAAACACCCAGTCGGCCAACGAACTGACACACACAGTCGGCCAGCACCAGCAATCACACAGACGCAATCGGCCAAGATAAGGGTCCTCCTGCCACCACAGGACTGCCACCCAAGCCATAGAAAAAATAGGAAAAATGGGGGAAAAATACGGGGAGTGAGGAAAAATGAGAAAACACCTAAAAGGGCGGGCACACCCACAACAAAGGCCCTAGTAAATAGGTATAGACAGGAGATGACTTCTAACAACTTCTACCCATAACCACTTGTAAGAACTTCTATGGCACGACTGTGCATCCTTAGGACCCTGTGCAAGCAATACAAACCTTAGCATCTAGCCACAGTACAGATAGCACCTTCACACATACCTTCAGCAACATGACCTCCCTAACTGGCTTCGGTCCGCCTCAAAGGTCATTGCCCATACACTCTCGCTGCTTGTGAATGATAATCTGTCTAGCCTATTCCTGATCATCAGTTCCTTGGGCAGCTTGCCCTTTTGAAATGAGAATCATCCTCATTAATCTCAAGAGCGTATCACAGATGCGCCTGGCTTGGATTGTATACTGTGCACCACAACAACATGCTTTTGTAATACCGTAGTCCATATTTTAATCTCCAGATGACAGTAACAACACCTGTGCGTGTGTGTGTTGGAAGCAAGATAAGATATACATGGATGTTGAGATTGATACATTATTTGTCAAGATAAGATATACATAGACACCTCTCTCTCTCTCTCTCTCTCTCTCTCTCTCTCTCTCTGTGTGTTGTGTTGGAAGCTAGATAAGATATACATGTACACATTAAGCTGCTAGGTGCCCAGTTGAAAGCACAAGGCGAGATACATACAAACCCTTCAGAATTGCAGACGAAAACGATCCTATACATTTGATATGACACAGCTTGGCATTCCTCTAAAGCCTTAATACACTTACACTTTTATGAAAGTGAGCTGCAAACCATAAGTCATCATACAATGCCTCAGAGGGGCATACACCTTAAATAGGAGATAGTGAGTGCCTATCTGAATTTCATCATGCTCCACAGCTACCCATTTACAGTTATTCTGGCCTGCACACGGTCACATCCCAGCTCCTCTGATGGGCTGCGGGTCTCTGCCTCTGCCTCCTTTCTACTGTCACTCTGACTCAACATCCCACATTCAACAACTCAATTGACCAACCAGTTGCAACAAAGAGTTCAAGCAGACCCACTGCCATTCAAAATTTTCTTGATGCTAGCCCTCTGATCTGCCGACAGCCGGGTGGGGAACTTGATGTCAAACTTTATCCTAAGGTTCCCCTTTTTGCCGTGTTCTTTAGCGATGGGCATACCTTCTTTGGGGACAACCTTCTCGTAGCCAGGATAAATGACTTCCATCAAGGGGACACTAAGTGTCTTGCCATTAAGCAAAGGGATAGACAGTGAGGAGCCGCCCAGTGCTTCTGCAAGTGAGATCTTCTGAACTACCACTAGATCACTTCCATCTCTTTTAAAGACTTCATGTGGTTTCTCGTCAATTACAAAGATCAAATCAGCCGGGACAACACCCGGCTGCTCGTTTCCTTTCTCAGGGAACGTGATTTTGGTGCCCTTCTTCCAACCTGGCTTGATGTTAATGCTAAGAACTTCTTCCACTGTGGCTGTCTTGCTGTTACCGAAGTCCCCACAGGTAAACCAAAAAGAAGTTAATAACTAGGTACATGGTGAAACAAACCATATAGACAACAAAAGACAAACCATGTATTGCTGCATATATACTCACCCACCAGCACCCAATATGTTGCGGGATATCTTCATCTTCCGCACAGCACCATTGTAAAGATCCTCCAGAGTGCAAGGCAGCTTGTTCTCAATGGGTTGTGCTTTTCTGAGTCCACTGGAGCTTCCTTCATTGAAGTTGTTGTAAGACCCGTCCTGAAATGGAGAGCGTGAACTCTTGGTCTTGTTGTAGGTGGTGCCATTCATCCCCGCAAATGGATTTGAAGCCCCAAAAACTTCTGAGAAAATGTCTTCTGCATTCTTTGGACTGAATCTGTATGAACTTTGTGCGGCACTGCCACTCGGATACCCTCCAACAGTGGTATCTGTTGGCATGTCTTTCAACCCTTCTTCTCCATAACGGTCGTAAATGGAACGCTTGTGGGAATCACTTAAAACCTGCACAGGATAGAAAGGCAGCCAGCTTTAGTGTACACAGGACCATAGAAGTTCATTTCGAGGACTATAATGTACCCTACACTATAATGTAGGTACTACTATGATGTGCTGCTCTTTAGTACCCCATAGTATGATGCCACTGTGATAAACCCCACATATTATATAATGTACCACTATGATGTGCTACTGTGATATACCACACATCAATATGGACAACTATGATGTGCCCCTGTGGTATCCCATATTATAATGTACTGCTATGATGTCCGGCATTAATATACCCCATATTACAATGTACCACATGATGTGTCGTATCCCATATTATGATACAGCGCTATGATGTGCCATTCCGTCTAATGAAGAAATGATATGATGTGCTGCTGCAATATACCCCATCTTATGATGCATGTTATGATACGCCAGTATGATATACCGCATATGATGTACCTGTGCCACTGTGATATGCCCCATACTATTGTGACGTGCCGCTGTGATTCACCCCATACTAAAATGAAGTGCCACTGAGATAAACTCAATATTGTGCCTATACTTGCCTGGAAGGTCTGAAATCCCAAGAGCAGCAGCTCAATTGAGCAAAAAACTATAGATTTTTGCTTACGTTTAAGCAAAGAAAATAGAGTTCTGCATTTGACAGAGGGAGAAAAAATGAGCTACACAGTTACCTCGTATGCCTCAGAGATTTGCTTAAACTTGGCTTCAGACTCCTTCTTGTTGTTTGGGTTCTTGTCAGGGTGCCACTTCATAGCCAGCCTCCTGTAAGCTTTCTTCAGGTCATCCTCAGATGCATTCCGGCCCACTTTCAGAACATTGTAGTAATCAGCGCCCATCTTCAATTCAGAGGCTGCTCTCGCCTGAGTTTATGCCATGGTAAAATTGGCTCTCACTTGGCGAAGAAAGGGCATGATCTTTGTTAGCAGCAAAACCCTAGCTCAGAAACTCTCTGATTTGGAGCCCCCAATCCTTCCATTAGAGGGAGGTCGAATCCCTGTTTCTGTGTCGAAACCCTAATCCTCTATGCCAATGAGCTATGGCAACATAAGAAGAAAGCCAGTCAAAAAGCAAAGGCTTCCTCCTCCTGGATGCAGAAGAGCTGCACAAAACCCGTTCTGCATTTGCAAGAAAACTCTGAGTTAAGGGTGCGATCTAGAGAAACTAACAGTAGAAGAAAGAGAAATATGTGTTGTGAAAAGAGCTTTGCAGGCGATCTCAGCAGAAACAAAGAGGAACAACCCTTCCCCCGAAGAAAAAGCTCCAAGCTCTGAAGACATGACAGGAGAACTTAGGCGAGAAGGAAGACACAGAAGCGAAAGCTAAGGAAGGTGCCCTTGCTTTCTCTGAAGTTTCAGCTATGGCGAAGAAGGCAATGGTGGCCGGCTTGCAGAGACACACACAAAGCGAGGGAGAACTAAATTAGTAATTACTGTAAGTGGCACTAAGTGCCCTTTAATTATTGATGATTAAAATAAAGCTCTCTTAAGAGGTGCCTAAGGCCCATCTATCGTACCACGCAAATACACATATGGGCCATAACATCACATTAACCGCCTAAGGTTCTTAATTTTATTTTTTAATATACAATTAAAATAGTCAAAAACCATTCTATATATAATTTAGTAATTGCCAATCAAGAATGGTTTTGACAATTAAAATATATATACGGAAAGACCATTCTATATATATATATATATACATACATACATACACAACACCAAACACACATATAATTGTCAAGACCTTTCAATTACTAAATTATATATATATATAGATAGACAGACAGAGAGAGGGAGCACTCTCATTCTTGATAGGTAATTACTAAATTACACACACACACACACACACATATATATATATAGAGAGAGAGAGAGAGAGCAAATTGGGCTATTCACGCCCTATAATTATAGTGAGTGCCCACATGAGAATAATGTCCTTGTGTGTGTGAGAGAGAGAGAGAGAGAGATACATACATACAGAACACACACACATACATATAATTATAGTGAGTGCCCACATGAGAATAATATGTCCTTGTGTGTCTGTGTGTGTGTGTGTGTGTGTGTGTGTGTGTGTGTGAGAGAGAGAGAGAGAGAGAGAGAGAGATACATACATACAGAACACACACACACACACACATATAATTGTCAAGACCATTCAATTACTAAATTATATATATATATATATATATAGATAGATAGATAGATAGATAGATAGATAGATAGATAGATAGACAGACAAACAGAGAGAGGGAGCACTCTCATTCTTGATAGGTAATTACTAAATTACACACAGTAGTGAGAGAGAGAGAGCACTCTCATTCTTGATAGGTAATTACTAAATCACACACACACACACACACACATATATATATAGAGAGAGAGAGAGGCTATTCATGCCCTATAATTATAGTGAGTGCCCACATGAGAATAATATGTCCTTATCTCTGTGTGTGTGTGTGTGTGTGTGAGAGAGAGAGAGAGAGAGAGAGATGATGTTGATGATAAGTCTTTTTATGCTACATATGACCACACATAAGTGCATGGCATGGGGTTTGAAATTAAGATCTCTCAATTACGAGCATGATGCGCGTAAATCAACTATGCCAACTATGAGAGAGAGAGAGAGAAGAAGAAGAAGAAGACGAATATGTCCTTATTTGTGTGTGTGTGTGTGTGTGTGTGTGTGTGAGAGAGAGAGAGAGAGAGAGAGAGAGAGAGAGAGATGATATTGATGATGATGACGAGACTTTTAACATAGCTAATTTACATAGCACATATCATATCCAATGACCACATAGAAGTGTATGGCATGGGATTTGAAATTGAGATTCTCTAAGAGCATGATGCATAGATCACTATTGAGCTAGATATGTGTGTGTGCGTGTGTGTGTGTGTGTGTGTGTGTGTGTGGATCACTATTGAGCGAGATATGTGTGTGTGTGGGAGTGTGTGTATACCAATCAAACTAGTACTTATTAGTTATTAAAAGAATAGTGCACACACACACACACACACACACGTGCGTGTGTGTGTGTGTGTGTGTGTGTGTGTGTGTGTGTGTGTGTGTGTGTGCACCATAACTTATTAGTTATCAAAAGAATAGTGCATACATTAAATAATTATTAGTACTTATTAGTTATCAATCAAACTAGTGTGTGTGTGTGTGTGTGTGTGTGTGTGTTTTCAGTCTTCTATATCAACAGTCAGAAACATCCAAGAACCTTATCTAACTTGACTAGTAAAATTGTTAAACATGATTATATAACTACAGATTTGTATACAATAATCATGTCACAAGTCCATGGAGCCTGTGACTAATATATTTGCAAACACTTAGTGTAGAGCATAAACCCATAGTTATTTTAAGAGAATAGATCCTGTTACCTACATCCATCCAAACAGACAAACAAAGAGTTAGACCGTGTGTGTCTTGCAGTTGTCATAGGATCTACCATGTGTTATAGATGTCACCCAAAATATCTTATGATTTATGCGGTGTTGGGATCTAATTCCTTGGTATACATCAGGTCTGTTACCCTAGTATCATCCCTAAGAAAAGGGATCAGTCCTTATCTCCACCTATAAGTATGAAGGACAGTTGGCTTCCTAATAATACCAAGACAATTGGCCTTATAGTAATTCCAAATAACCTAGTAGATATATGAGGTCCCTATCCCCACCGCGTAACGAGTTCAGGGGTGCTAGCAGCGAAAGTAGCACTTCTTACACGAGGCAGGGTCCCACACTCGGGGCCTCGCCTACAGATATCCGGACAAGAGACTAATCCATCGGTGTTGGGATCTAATTCCTTGGTATACATCAGGTCTGTTACCCTAGTATCATCCCTAAGAAAAGGGATCAGTCCTTATCTCCACCTATAAGTATGAAGGACAGTTGGCTTCCTAATAATACCAAGACAATTGGCCTTATAGTAATTCCAAATAACCTAGTAGATATATGAGGTCCCTATCCCCACCGCGCAACGAATTCAGGGGTGCTAGCAGCGAAAGTAGCACTTCTTGCACGAGGCAGGGTCCCACACTCGGGGCCTCGCCCCTACGGATATCCGGACAAGAGACTAATCCATCGGTTCTTCCAAAACCGAACCTGAGAAAACTTCCCTTGCCCGAAAAGCACGGGCGATTCCTCCAAGATAACTTTTCTAAAGCCTTAACTAACTGAACTGATCTAACCGAACCCGTAAGTCCCATAGTCAGATCAGAGAAAAGATTGTACTTGAATCATAGAGACCAACGCTTTTTTCCTCATTGAAAGGCACAGCCGTTGATTCTTTTCCATAGAACAATTTTTGACCGGGATTTACTTCATCTATCGAACCAGAATAGAATTAAGTCTCGATTTAGGGATCCATCAGTCCAGCCTAACCCCATCCACCAGTCCCATGGGTTAGCCAACCGCCCAACCACTGTAGTGATGGGATCCAATTAAGAATTTGGTTAGGTTGTCCCAGGTACCAGGGAAAAGAGTTCCCAGACCCCCTAGCTGGATATTCATACAAACTTAAAACTAGTCACACCACTTACACACCCAATATGAAATTGCCTTTTTCATAGATTCAACAGTCTTTAAAACAATCATTTAATGAAACCATAGTGTCACTGATCATAATCCTCTAATTATCCAGTTGAATCCTTATTTCCAAACATTCTTTCATCGGTGTACCTATGGCATCATTGGCAACCAAAATGCTCACCCCCTGTCCACTCAGGGGCCTTTTTGATAGTTTCTAGCTCATAGTAGCTCACTTTAACAAAAATGGAGTCTCTGTTGAAGATCAGCAAGATCTACCAACAGATCCATATAAAAGAGCTATGGACTCATCCGTTGAGGACCAGCAAGGTCAATCAACTAGATCCATGCCCGAATTCAGAAAACAACTCTTACTCCTTGTTCCAATATCTTCCCCGACGTACATGTGGGTATCTTCGGTGACCCAGAGCCCGAGCACCATATGGTCAGCACCCTCTAGGATCCTTCGCATGTCACCTAGCGCTTCACTCATAGGCCGCTTCCTTGGTCCCTCATCTGCTGTACCGGAAGCTCACCATTTAAATCAAACTGAGGTTGGTCAAGACCTCGGCCGACCTTGCTACGCGAGACGTCCTCCGTCTCCGTCACAACAGTTGCAACTTTAATAAATAGGTCTCCATGACCTCATTCACAAGACGGTCAAAATGCTTCTCCAGCATTCTTGACATAAAACAGTCATTTAAAAACAGATTTCACATACAAATATAGTTCCAACGATATTTCCATCTTTTCTCATCACTCCACATTCTTTCACATTAGTCCCCATCTTTTCTCATCACTCCACATTCTTTCACATTAGTCCCCATCTTTTCTCATCTTCCCACAATTTTTTTTCTTCATCGATCCCTATCATATCACATCATTCCCACATCAAATCACATCCAATCGCATCATCCATACATCCATCCACATCAATCCACATCATCCATACATCCATCCACATCATCCACATCAATCCACATCATCCATACATCCATCCACATCAATCCACATTATCCACACATCCATCCATATCTTTCATACATCCATCCAGATCAATCCACACGTCAATCCACATCATCCATACATCCATCCACGTCAATCCACATTCATTTCATAAGTATTCCCATTCTCATCTAATCACATCTTTTTCTATCTCATCACTTATTTCCTCATTTATCCTCATCAGATCTCATCCACTTGCATCTACCCATACATCTCATCACTTCACATACATTAACATCTATCTAGTTTACATCGCTTCTTATCACATCCATTTCACATCACATCTCATTCATTCACATCCCGATTCACATGCTAACACATTCATTCACGTCCCTTATCGTTCATTCACCTCCCGATTCACATCACATCACATCCCTTATCATTCATTCACATCTCGATTCATATGCTATCACATTCATTCACATCCTATATCATTCATTCACATCCCGATTCACATGCTAACACATTCATTCACATCCTGATTCACATGCTAGCACATTCTGATTCACATGTTAACACATTCATTCACATCTTATATCATTCATTCACATCCTGATTCACATGCTAACACATTCATTCCAATCTTATATCATTCATTCACATCCCGATTCACGTGCTAACACATACATTCACATCCTATATCATTCATTTACATCCTGATTCACATGACATCACATCTCATCTATTTACCTCTCATTCTCATCACATCTATTCTCATCACATCCATCCATCCATTCATTCCCATCTATCTGATTCGTATTATGTCTCATCACATCTATTTACCTCACATTCATGTCACTCCTATTCTCATCGCATCCATCCATCCATTTCATTCCCATCTATATGATTTGCATCACATATCATCCATCCATCCATTTCATTTCCATCTATCTGATTTGCATCACATATCATCACATCTATTTACCTTTCATTCTCATCACTTCTATTCTCATCACATCCATTCTCTATTCATTCTCATCTATCTGATTCATATTACATCTCATCACATCTATTTACCTCTCATTCTCATCACATCTATTCTCATCCATCCATTCATTCCCATCTATCTGATTCGCATTACATCTCATCACATCTATTTACCTCTCATTCTCATCACATCCATCCATCCATTCATTCCCATCTATCTGATTCGCATTACATATCATCACATCTATTTACCTCTCATTCTCATCACTTCTATTCTCATCACATCCATCCATTCATTCATTCCATCCATCCATTCATTCCATCTATCTGATTCGCATTACATATCATCACATCTATTTACCTCTCACTCTCATCACTTCTATTCTCATCACATCCATTCTCTATTCATTCTCATCTATTTGATTCATATCACATCTATTTATAGAATGTAAGAGAATTCTTATTTTTGATATAAAGATTCTTTACGCATCTATTTATGCATATAAGAACAACTTCAGTGGGAAATAACACTTTTATAAAAATCCGTTTATGCATCTATTTATGCATAAATTCAATTTTAAGGAGAATAACACTTTCGAAATTTAAAAAATTAAATCTTTTATGCATCTTTCTATGCATAAATTCAATTTTAATGAGAATAACTCTTTTGAAATAAAAATAAATTTCTTTATGCATCTTTCTATGCATAAAATCAAAATTAATGAGAGTAACTCTTTTGAAATAAAAATAAATTTCTTTATGCATCTTTCTATCCAAAAAAATCAAAATTGATGAGAATAACTCTTTTGAAATAAAAATAAATTTCTTTATGCATCTTTCTATGCATAAAATCAAAATTGATGAGAGTAACTCTTTTGAAATAAAAATAAATTTCTTTATGCATCTTTCTATGCAAAAAAATCAAAATTGATGAGAATAACTCTTTTGAAATAAAAATAAATTTTTGTATGCATCTTTTTATGCATAAAATTAAAATTTGATGAGAATAACACTTTTGGAATAAAAATAAATTCTTTATGCATCTTTCTATGCATAAAATCAAAATTTGATGAAAGTAACGCTTTTATAATTAAAAAATTCTTTTATGCATAAATTCAATTTTAATGAAAGTAACACTTTTATAATAAAAAAATTCTTTTATGCATCTATTTATGCGTAAAAATCAATTTTGATGAAAGTAACACTTCTATAATCAAAATATTCCCAATATGCATCTTTCTATGCATAGAAATTAATTCTAATGAAAATAACACTTTTATAATAAAAATATTTCTAATATGCATTTTTCTATGCATAGAATAAAAATAACACTTTTAGAATACAGAAGCGGTGGGGATTACTCTTTTTGAATAATAAAAAGATAAAACTTACTTCACCAAATTTAAGAAAATTTTGCCATAACCTCCTTTGTATGGTTGACCATTTTTTTAAAATTTTCACTCTAAAATTTACTAGAAATTATCCAAGATGATTTAAATCATTCTAATCTAATCAATTTCCACTTTATTAAGAGTAAACAATATGAAAATTTTAATTCCATCAATTTGATTACACATCTAGGATAAAGAAAGGCTGAATTCAATAATGAAGAGAAGGAGGAAAGCCTTTCCAGCAAGGCATAACATCCATTTTCATTTTAAAGAAAGTAAAAATCAGAAAACCATAAAATAGAATAAGAAAAAGTAGAATTTCTAACTTACTAGGAGTTTTGTGAGCTTTCCTTTGGCTTGATGGTTTGAGGGATCTACTCTTGTTTACAACAAGAGTGGCTAGCAATTCTTTTGAAGAGGAAATGGTCAAAAAACAAATGAATTCACTGTTTTTGGCTCTAGGGAGGAGTAGAGTAACAGTGCATAATAAAACACTATTAACCATTTACAAAGGGGGAGGCTTCATTTGTAGGAAAAAGTGAGCCTCTAACCAAGCAAACTGATTCTAGAATTTTCCAGATCAGTTTGGTCAAATTTTTATCATTTTTTGGTCAATTTAGCTTACTTTTTGAATCTAGTTGAAGCAGGAGAGAGGAGAGATGAAAATATCTCATTATTTATGAGTTTATAACTCAACCACACATGTGAAATAGGTGCCTCCTTCATGAGGGAAATTCCCCACACTGAGGTGTCAAAAATGCATCATTTCGTCTAAATATCTCTTCTTTTTTAACTAATAACCTTGTCCTTAGTCAACTCTTCATCTTATGTGAGCGTTTACTCATTTTTGGGGGGATTTTCTTTTATTCTTCCATTTATCTCCTCCCTACATTTGGATTAATCTAATTGGTCCATAGGAACCTTAATTCAAAAATTTCAGAAAATCTAGACCCTTAGGCTAAGGTCCTTTTTACCTGATTTCAATTTATTCCAATTGCACATTGGAAATTTCTGTTTGAATATTTGTTTCAGGGGAAACCATTTTAGACACTAGGAGGATTTTTATATTCAAAAATATCTCAATTTTGAATTACCTCTCTCTAGACATTTTCTCTCTCTAGGCCAAAACAGGGTAAAACAGGATCTTTCTTTTATATCAGAGAGAGAAATGATTATAAGATCAGAAGGAGAGGTTCTTACACGTGCACACCTCAAAAGTCGGAGGAGGAATCTTACAAGATATTCAGTATATCTCCCTATCATGTCAATAGAAACTAGAATGTATTGTGTATATTTGTTTACACTTATCAAGGTACAACATTCGAGTATCTCAACAGATGTTCCTAAAGAATACCCTAACTCATAAACAAATGATTTAGACAAATGATTGCCATATTAGTATCCAACTAGGAGATAA